>NC_052163.1:129943839-130053044 GCF_902713615.1 Scyliorhinus canicula
CCCTCCAACCCCTCCCTCCCCCTCCAACCCTCCCCTCCCCACCAACCCTCCCCCTCCAGTCTAACCCTCCCCTACCCTCCCCCACCAACCCTCCCCCTCCAGTCTAACCCTCCCCTACCCTCCCCCACCAATCCTACCCTCCTCCTCCAACCTTACCCTCCTCCTCCAACCCTACCCTCCTCCTCCAGTCTAACCCTCCCCCTCCAGTCTAACCCTCCCTCCCTTCCTCCTCCAGGTCCCAGCTTCATCTTCATCAGCACAACTGCTGAAAAACAGCAGCTCACAAAAGGCTTCTTAAATGATCAAATCTGATAGCTGATGGTGTGTGGTGCGATGAGTTTTGGGGACTCTGTCACCACTTTAACCCTGTGCCTGTGTTGCTCCCTCTGCCATTACAGGCGGTTCCACTCCACAAGAGCAGGAATGGGAGCTGGGGCAGACCAGACAACTCCTGGAGTGTGCTCCACTATTCAATAACATCAGCATCCACGATGTGGAGATGCCGACGTTGGGCTGGGGTGAGCACAGTAAGAAGCCTTACAACACCAGGTTAATTCCACAAGGTTTGTTTCAAACACGAACTTTCGGAGCACTGCTCCTTCCTCAGGCGAATGAAGAGATATGTTCCAGAAACATATATATAGACAAAGTTAAAGATGCCAGACAATGCTTGGAATGATTGTCTGGCATCTTTAACTTTGTCTATTGTAGCCACCTGGGGCGGCCACTTCCTGATTCCAAAATGGAGGCCTGCAAAGAATGCTGGGAAAATTGGCCAAGCACAGGAGAACAAGCAGGTGCAAGGTTTCCTGTGAATTAAGACTTGCAGAACCCAGACAGAACCGAAACCAATAGCCATCTACATATTAATGAGCAATCCCCAGAAACAATTAGAAACATTGAAGCGATCGGGACCAAACCAGACTCCCCGGCGCCAGCGGGAGCCAGGACAAAGGAAGGCCAACGGACACATAGGACCCGCCCAGCGATCAGGGAACAGCTCCAGTATTGGAGAAATCGATTGAAACGATTGGGACATGGTCCAATTAATTGGGACCAGGTCCGGGGTCCGCCCAAAAGGGCGCGAAACCCCTGGGGACTATAAAGTAGAGTCCCCAAGTTCAGTTCGCTCTCTTGGCAGGCTCTCTCGGCAACTCTCAAAGAACCCTTGACCGTGACTCTCAGCAAGGAGAGACCTGCCTAGCAGCTGCACCAACCAAGTAAGACTCCAGTCAACGCACGCTACGAGATAGGCGCTCCTAGCTACTAGTCCATACCAGCTTGAAGCCTGCAGACTCAGAACCGGACAAAGGCCATTGTTCCCCTGACCTGGTGGACCATTTGAAAGCTAAGTATAGACCTTTAGTTATAGTTATAGTCTAGTAAGTAGAGTTTCATGCATGAGTAGTGATTGACTGTGTGTATAATAAATGTGTTTTGATTTGAAACTTACTAACTGGTGTATTGAGTTATTGATCATCACTTGGCTTTGAACCTCGTGGTGGTATCAGAATTCATATTTTCCAATTAAGGGGCAATTTAGCATGTCCAATCCACCTACCTTGCACATCTTTTTGGCTGTGGGGGTGAAACCTACACAAACACGGGGAGAATGTGCAAACTCCACACGGACAGTGACCCGGGATCGAACCTGGGACCTCAGCGCCGTGAGGCCACAGTACTAACCCACTGCGTCACCGTGCTGCCCCACTGTATCCCAAATGAACCCTTTGAACTGTTTGTTTGACAGATATAACCATCAGGGAAGGCACACACACTGAATTAGCAATGATACCAACGTTTATTGAATAAAGGATAAAATAAAACAAAATTGACTGAAGGAGCAAAAGAACAAAAATGTGCATTTATCGAAAATAACTCTAACTTCACAACTTCAAATGGGTGTCCAGTCCAGAAGACGCAAAAAACAACCTCAACCCTTCGATGGCCATGGGGAATTCTCTTTCCACATCAGAAGGAAACAACACTATCCAAGTCCACACCAATGGGAATTCTGCCTCTGTTGCTCCTTGCACACAGAGATATGTTAGCCACTCTTGCACCATCAGGAATTGTACCTCGGCCTCAGGGAAGGCAGGATGTAGAATTCTTTTACTTGCTGCAAACAAACAACATGATTTTTTGAATCTTCTTTTGTACCTGATTCTAGCTTCACGCCACCTTGATCCAAAGTTATTCCTGTTAACAGCCAGATGGCCAATAATGTTGCCCAGGTTAATTTCCTTGGATCTGACCATTTGTGTACATTGCCTCAAACATAAAATAATGAATTATTTCCAAGATGTAATCTAAACTGGACAGACTCCTTATTTATTACGGATGCCTGCCGACTATATCATAGCATTTACAGTGTAGTAGGAGGCCATTCGGCCCATCGAGTCTGCACCAGCCTCTTGGAAAGACCACTCCTCTGAAGCCCACACCTCCACCCAATCCCCGTAACCCAGTAATCCCACCTAACCTTTTGACACGAAGAAGCAATTTATCATGGCCAATCCACCTAACCTGCACATCTTTTACTGTGGGAGGAAACCAGAGCACCCGGAGGACAGTGGGTCACTGTCCGTGTGGAGTTTGCATATTCTCCCTTTGTTTGCGTGGGTTTCGCCTCCACAACCCAAAGATGTGCAGGGTAAGTGGATTGGCCACGCTAAATTGCCCCTTAATTGGAAAAAATGAATTGGGTACATTAAATTTATTTTTAAAAATATGGATAGGAGGGTGGCATGTGGTGCAGTGGTTAGCACTGTGACTGCGGTGCTGAGGACCCGGGTTCGAATCCCGGCCCTGGGTCACTGTCCGTGTGGAGTTTGCACATTCTCCCCATGTCTGCGTGGGTTTCGCCCCACAACCCAAAAAGGGTTAGGTGATTGGCCACACTAAATTGCCCCTTAATTGGAAAAAAATAATAATAATTGGGTACTCTAAATTTAAAAAGAAATACGGATAGGAATGTTCATAGACAAAGAAAGAAATAGAATCTAACCCTCATTAACTACCAGATTAATTACTTATTATTCAGAGTGATTGAGATTCTTCTTCAAATAATCATCTGTTGCCCATTGGTTGCTACTCTACAATGCGAGAGTGTATTTAAAATGTTGCGCAGTGATGCACGATCAATTGTACAAAGACTAAGGTTGGATACAACTGAGGCTTTATTGCAGTAAGATGTGTGGCCTCCCACAGCAGCTGGCGAAATGGCTGGTGAATAGAGGACACGCTCCTCCTACTGGGCGGAGCCAGCAGGCAGGGGCTACCGGCGAACCTGTAGTACAGTTCCTATCTTACATCACTTAATACAGGTGTAACAGTGGTTTACCACGCGCAGTTTGGCAGTAGATGTCAAATCACAAAATGGCTTCTTAGATACAAGTAGTCGGTACAAAATGGTGGCTTAACCTTAACTAATTTTAACAATCTTTATTGACACAAGTAGGCTTACATTGACACTGCAATGAAGTTACTGTGAAAAGCCCGGTTAGCCTATTGCAGAATACAAGTGTTGTAAAATACTCTAAAAATGGTCAAGTTAAGCTGCAGGTAACCTGAACCCTACAGTAATAAAATCTAAAACCCATGCCTGTTAGATAAAACTGGGTGGGGGTGTGGTGAATGTATTACGGCAACTATTCACCACTATATTGCATTGTACTATGTTTTGCCCATGTGGGCTCCACCTGTGGACCATTGTATTACATTACATCACATTGTATCATGTTGGTGCCCTTGTGGACTCCGCCCCTGGCTCCGCCCCCTTGGGGGAGGTATATAGATCTGCTGCCCTGCAGGCGGCTCTCAGTACAGAGCAGTCGCAGGCAGGCACAGTTCTAGCTGATTAAAGCCATTGTTCACTTCAAACTCTCCGTCTCGTGTGAATTGATGGTCGCATCAATTTAATCAGTTACAACATCGCGATGGAAGCAGCCCTCAAACCTTATCGATTGGAATTCGACCCACAGGCCACTGAAGCCAAAGGGATTTTTTCACATTTGCGCCGCTGTTTTGAGGCCTACCTCGCCGCCTCCTCCTCGCCCTCCGTCAGCTACGAACAGAAACTGGGCCTCCTCCACGCCCGGGTGAGCCACAAAATCTCTGTGCAAATCGAGGAAACGACCACGTACATAGACCACGGGCGTGATCCTGAAAAGGCAATATGTGAGGCCGGTGAACGAAGTGTTCGCACGGCATCTCCTCACCACTCGCTGCCAACGCCCCGGGGAATCGCTGGAGGAGTACCTACGCGACCTGAAAGTACTCGCGCAAAGCCGTCACGGCCTCACAACACATGGAACTCGCCTTCCGGGACACCTACGTGGCTGGAGTCCGGTCCAACTACGTCAGACAGCGCCTGCTCGAGAAGGGTGCCCTCGACCTAGAGGAGATGGTAAAATTAGCCACCTCCCTAGAAGTAGCGTTTCAGAGCCTCAACGCTTTCCCCTCCGAGCACACAACCCCCTCATGGACACCCGACCAGAGGGTGCCCCAGGCCTGTGCCGCGCAGCTGCCCGCCTAACCTGGGGAGCTACACTGCTATTTCTGCGGCCAGCACCAGCACCCCAGGCAGTGCTGCCCGCCTCGGAACGCGACCTGTAGCGACTGCGGCAAGAAAGGAACTTTGCCAAAGTTTGCTTGGCCAAGTCCAAAACCTCTAAATCACAGGCCCGACTTTCAGACTCACAGGCCCGCAGACCCCGCAGCGTGGCTGCTGGCTCCGCCCCCTCCGGATGCGTCATCTGCCTCGTGTTGTCCATGGAGGCAGCCATCTTTGACTCTGCCCAACACGTGTGACTCATTGGGGCCGCCATCTTGGCCGCCATCTTCATCACCGCCCAACACGTGCAACCGACGGGGGCCGCCATCTTGGGACCACCCCACCACCTCCGACCACACCGGCTACCCGCAACTCGCCATGGTCACCCTCGACCAGTCACGCCCAAAGCACCTCAGGAACTCGTTGATGACCGTCCGGGTCAATGGACACAAAACGCCCTGCCTGTTTGACTCCGGGAGCACGGAGAGCTTCGTACACCCGGACACGGTAAGGCGCTATTCTCTCCAAATTTCCCCCGCATTCCAAACAATCTCCCTCGCTTCCAGATCACATTCAGTGCAGATCTGGGGGTACTGTGTCGTGAACCTCGCGATATAGGGCGTCGAGTACGCCAATCTTAAACTATATGTCCTCCCCGATCTCTGCGCTCCTCTCCTGTTGGGACTGGACTTCCAGTGCAACCTCAGGAGCCTGACCCTGAGGTTCAGCGGACCCCCTACCCCCTCTCACCATTTGTAGCTTTGCGACCCTGAAGGTCTACCCTGCCCCGCTCTTCGGAAACCTCACCGCCGACTGTAAACCCGTCGCCACCAGGAGCAGGTGGTACAGTGCCCAGGACAGGACTTTTATCAAGCCCGAGGTCCAGCGGCTCTTGAGGGAAGGGATCATCGAGGCCAGTAATAGCCCCTGGAGAGCCCAGGTGGTAGTCGTCAGGACTGGGGAGAAGAACCAGATGGTTGTAGATTACAGCCAGACCATAAACCAGGACACGCATCTCGATGTGTACCCCCTTCCCCGGATAGCGGACATGGTGAATCAGATCGCACACTACCGGGTGTGCTCCACGGTAGATCTGAAGTCCGCATATCACCAGCTCCCAACCCGCCTGGAGGATCGCCACTACACGGCCTTTGAAGCAGACGGCCGCCTTTTCCGCTTCCTCCGGGTCCCCTTCGGCGTCACCAACTGGGTCTTGGTCTTCCAAAGAACGATGGACCGAATGATGGACCAGTACGGGCTGTGGGCCACATTTCCGTACTTGGACAACGTCACCATCTGCGGCTACGACCAGCAGGACCACAACGCCAACCTTCAGAAGTTTCTCCAAACCGCCCAAGCCCTCAACCTCACTTATAACAAAGAGAAATGCATTTTCCGCACAACCCGACTGGAAAACGGAGTCCTAGGGCCCGACCCCAACCGCATGCGCCCCCACCTGCAACTCCCCCTTCCCCACTGCCCCAAGGCCCTGAAAAGATGCCTCGGGTTCTTTTCCTATTATGCCCAGCGGGTCCCCAACTATGCGGACAAAGCCCGCCCACTGATCAAGGCCACCATCTTCCCGCCAGGCCTTCAGCCGCATCAAGGCAGATATTGCCAAAGCCGCGATGCGCGCGGTGAACGAGTCCGTCCCCTTCCAGGTGGAGAGTGACGGTCAGAGGTCGCCCTCGCTGCTACCCTTAATCAGGCAGGCAGGCCCGTAGCCTTTTTCTCCTGTACCCTCAACGCCTCTGAGATTCAACACTCCTCAGTCGAAAAAGAAGCTCAAGCCATTGTGGAAACTGTACGGCACTGGAGGCTCTACCTCGCTGGTAGGAGGTTTACATTCCTCACCGACCACCGAAGTTGGTAGCCTTCATGTTCAACAATACACAGTGGGGCAAGATCAAGAACGATAAAATCTTGAGGTGGAGGATCGAACTCTCCACCGATAATTACGATATCATGTATGGTCCTGGGAAGCTTAACGAGCCCCCAGAGGCCCTGCCAGCGCGCAAGATGATCGACTCCGGGCTATCCACAATGAACTCTGCCACCCGGGGGTCACCCGGCTTCTTCACTACATCAAAGCCCACAACCTGCCCTACTCCACCGAGGAGGTCAGAGTCATGACCAGGGACTACCAAATCTGCGCGGAGTGTAAGCCGCACTTCTATCGACCGGATAAGGCCCACCTGGTGAAGGCATCCTGGCCCTTCGAGCGCCTCAGCATCGACCTCAAAGGGCCCCTCCCCTCTACCAACCGCAACGCGTATTTTCTCAACGTCGCTGACGAGTACTTCCGTTTCCCCATTGCAATCCCTTGCCCCGACATGACCGCGGCCACTGTCATTAAGGCCCTGCATAGTACCTTCACCTTGTTCGGTTTTCCCACTTACATCCACAGTGGCCAGGGCTCCTCGTTTATGAGCGACGAACTGCATCAGTACCTGCTCGGTAAGGGCATCACCTCAAGCAGGACTACCAGTTACAACCCCCAGGGAAACGGACAGGTGGAGAGGGAGAATTCGACGGTATGGAAGGCCGTCCTCCTGGCCTTACGGTCTAGGAGTCTCCCAGTTTCCCGCTGGCAGGAGGTCCTCCCCGACGCGCTCCACTCCAATAGGTCACTCCTTTGCACAGCCACGAACGAGACCCCTCATGACCGCCCAGGAAATCCACCTCCGAGGTCTCACTTCCGGCCTGGTTAATGACACCGGGGCCCGTACTCCTCCGAAAACACGTGAGGAGCCATAAGTCTGACCCCCTGGTCGAGAGGGTCCAGCTCCTTCATGCCAACATCCAGTATGCCTACGTGGCGCACCACGATGGCCGACAAAATACATTCTCCCTCCAGGAGCTGGCACCCGCAGGATCCCCTACGACCATCACCTACCCTCCCCCCCCCCCCCCCAACCTACACCGACAGTGCCCCCGCCCCTGCATGGCCTACACCCCCACCCCCCATCGCCGACCTACAGGGATGAAGCTCCAGAAGACACGCTCCTGGAGTCAACACGCGTGCCTGCAGCGACGAGTTCAACACCCGTGCTCGCAGTGAAACCAGAGCTCAGGTGATCAAGGCACCGGACAGACTCAACCTATGAGCCACTTCATCCCCGCTGGACTTCAATTTTTTAACAGGGGGTGAATGTCGTGAATGTATTATGGCAGCCATTCACCACTGTATTGCATTGTACTATGTTGGTGCCCCTGTGGGCTCCACCCCCTCAGGGGAGGTATATAGATCTGCTGCCCTGCAGGTGGCTCTCAGAGCAGATCAGTCGCAGGCAGGCACAGTTCTAGCTGATTAAAATCACTGTTCACTTCAACTGTCTATCTCGAGTGAATTGATGGTTGGATCAGGGGGTCAGTTCCAAAATCACTCTGTTCCCACCACGAAGGTTAGTTTAACATCGGGGTTGCAGTGAAGGCTACAAAGGGGAGACTTTATTTGCTGAAATTGCCTTTTTAAAGAATGTTTAAGCCCACACTGGTCTTATGGGGTAGGGATGATCCACTGCCCTGGGGAGCTTGCAGAATATAAGCTCCCCCGATAAGGGGGCTGGGGACCCTTAACTAGGACCTTCAGGTGAGGAAGGAGCCACGCTCCAAAAGCTACTGATTCAAAACGAACGTGTTGGACTTTAACCTGGTGTTGTAAGACTTCTTACTGTGCTCACCCCAGTCCAATGCCGGCATTTCCACATCAAATATATCACAGGCATAAACCGGGTTAATCATTCATTATGCCATGTTCAAGCCTATAGTTAAGCAGCAATTTAGTGGTAAATCTGGGTTATAATATTGCTCTGCTGTCTTTTATTGTTAGTTTCCTTAGAGGACAGGCCAGCACACTGAATTAGCTCAGTTCTTGTGATGTGGCGGAAAATGTGGCTACCAGGGCAGGTCAAAGGCTAGGAATATAACGGCGATTAACTCCCCTCCTGACCCCCCAAAGCCTGTCCACCATCTACAAGGCACAAGTCAGGAGTGTAATGGAATACTTTCCACTTGCTGGATGAGTGCAGTTCCAACAGCACTCGAGAAGCGCAATACCATCCAGGACAAAGAAGCCCGCTTGACTGCTCCCCTTCCACAAACATTCAAACTCTCCACCACCGATGAACTGCGGCAGCCATGTGTACATCTACAAGATGCTCTGCAGTAACTCACCAAGGTTCCTTAGGCAGCACCTTCCAAACCCATGACCACTACCATGTAGAAGGACTAAGAGCAGCAAATACCAGGGAACCCACCACCTGGAGGTTCCCCTCCAAGTCACTCACCACCCTGATTTGGAAATATATCAGCCGTTCCTTCACTGTCGCTGGGGCAACATCCTGGAACTCCCTCCCTAACAGCACAGTGGGTGCACCTACACCTCAGGGGCTGCAGTGGTTCAAGAAGGCTGCTCACCAGCACCTTCTGAAGGGTAATTAGGCATGGGCAATAAATGCTGGTCTAACCAGTGATGCCCACATCCTGTAATGAAAAAAAAAGAACCTCCTGTGGCTATTCCTCTGCAAACAGATATACCACTTTGAATACTGTTGGCGGGGAATGGCCTCTCAGGAGAAAGCAACAACAGCCAAATTTGTTACACCACGGTTGGTTCGGCTACAGAGGGGAGGAGTAAAAAGTGTGGGAATGAAATAGTTATAGGGGATTCGATTGTAAGGGGAATAGTCAGGCGTCTACGTGGCTGCAAACTGGACTCCAGGATGGTATGTTGCCTCCCTGGTGCTAGAGTCAAGGATGTCTCAGAGCGGCGACAGGACATTCTGGAGGGGGAGAGTCAACAGCCAGTGGATGTGGTACACATCGGTACCAACAACATAGGTTAAAAAAAAGGGGTCAGGTCCTAAAAGCAGAATATAGAGAGTTAGGAAGAAAGCTGAAAAGCTGGACCTCAAAGGTGGTGATCTCAGGATTACTACCAGTGCCAAGTGCTAGACAGAGCAGAAATAGTAGGATGTATCGGATGAATACATGGCTGAAGAGATAGTTTGAGGGGGAGGGCTACAGATTACTGCGGCATTGGGACCGGTTCTGAGGGAGGTGGGACCTGTACAAACTGGACGGGTTACACTTGGGTAGGTCCAGACTGGTGTCCTCGGGGGAGTATTTCCGGGAGTGGTTGGGTAAGGTTTAAACTAAAATGACAGGGGAATGGGAACCTATTCATGGACAAGAACAAAAGACAGAAAGGGGAATAAGAAAGTGATAGGTAGGAAAATGAAGGGCCAGAAACAAACAGGGCCACAGTGGAAATTAATGGCAACGGGACAATGATAGTTAAAAAGACAAGCCGTAAAGGTTTGTGCCTTAATGTGCGGAGCATTCACAATAAAGTGGAGGAATTATTCACAGAAATAGATGTAAACGTAAAGGGGCAAAAAACATCAGTGTTTTTATTTATTTATAGAGTACCCAATTATTTATTTCCAATTAAGGGGTAATTTAGTGTCGCCAATCCACCTGACCTGCACATCTTTCGGTTCTAGGGTGAAACCCACGCAGACACGGGGAGAATGTGCAAACTCCTCACAGACAGTGACCCAGGGCCGGGATCGAACCCGGGTCCTCAGCGCCATAGGCAGCAGTGCTAACCACTGCGGCACTCTGCTACCCATCAGTGGGGTTTGTATATAAATCCCAAACTGCATTGGTGATGTTGGGAATGGCATTAACAGGAAATTAGAGATGCATGTGATAAAGGAACAACTATAATTATGGATGACCTTAATCCGCACATAGATTGGGCAAATCGATACCTGGAGTGTATTAAGGATGCTTTCCTGGGCTTATACATTGAGCATTTGTAAGGATCCTTCCTGTTTATTCATTTATTTCCCCTTTCTTTTATTTTGTAGTTACATTTTTGATCCATGGATGATCAATGGACATGTCTCTTTAAGGCACGACACCTGTATCTTTAATTCAAGCAGAAAAATCCAGAAGTTACAGGAGATCGTTCTGCTATTCATAAGTTCATAAGATATAGGAGCAGAATTAGGCCATTTGGCCCATCAAGCCTGCTCTGCCATTCGATCATGGCTGATCTCATCCTGGCCTTAACTGTGGAGTTTCTCCTAAACTCCATTTTAAATTTGCTACCTCTTATTCTAAGACTATGACCTCTCGTTCTAGAATGCCTGACAAGAGGAAGCATCTGCTCTACGTCTAGTTTATCCATACCTTTATTATCTTATATACTTCAATTTGATCTCCTCATTCTTCTAAATTCTAGAGAGTATCAGTCTAAACTGTTCACTCTCTCCTCATACGACAAACCTGTCATCTCTGGAATCAACCTAGTGAACCTCCTCTGAACTGCCTCCAATGCCACTACATCTTTCCTCAAATAAGGGGACCAAAACTATGAACATTACTCCAGGTGCGGCCGCACCAATGCCTTGTATAATACCAACAACACTTCCTTACCTTATACTCTATTCCTTTAGCTATAAATGCCAACAGTTCTTTTGCTTTCTATATTACCTGCAATGCCTGCATGCTCATTTTCTGGGACTAATGAACAAGGACCCCCGGATCCCTCTGCACTGGAGCACCCTGAAATCTCTCCCCATTTAGATAATAAGTTGCCTTCCCATTTTTCCACCCAAAATGCACAACCTAACACTTATCCACGTTAAACTCCATCTGCCACAGTTTGGCCCACTCACCTATCCTATCTATCCATTTGTAAGGATCTTATTTCCTCATTGCAACTTACTATCCCATCTATTTTTGTGTTGCATGCATTCTGTGCTAATTTAAACTGGAACTGCAGACGTTTTGGCACCATTTGGTAGCCAATGAATTGGCCCAAAAGACTGTGGTCTGCCCAGTAATAGGGAGTGATTAGATCCCATCTCAGAGTCCCAAGGTTTCAGTTTTGATTCTGGTGGCACAGAGGCAGAACCGACCAACTCTCTCTCCAGAAAGTCTGCTGTGACCATTATCACAACACGGGTGGCATGGTGGCACATTGGTTAGCACTGCTGCCTCACAGTGCAGTTTTGCACATTCACCCTGTGTCTGTGTGAGTTTCCTCCGGGTACTCCAGTTTCCTCCCACAGTCCAAATATGTGCAGATTAATAATAATAACAATCTTTATTAGTGTTAACAAGTAGGCTTACATTGCAATTAGGTTACTGTGAAAATCCCCTAGTCGCCACATTCGGTGCCTGTTCGGGTACACGGAGGGAGAATTCAGAATGTCCAATTCACCTAACAAGCACATCATTTGGGACTTGTGGGAGGAAACCCACGCAGACACAGGTAGAACATGCAGACTCCGCACAGTTAGTGACCCAAGCCGGTAAGCAACAGTGCTAACCATTGCACTACCCAACAGCATAGCACTTAGAAAACAGTGGCAGGATCAGACAGAGACAGCATGGATTTCCGAAAGGGAAATCATGCTTGACAAATTTACAGGTATCCTTCAAGGATTTAACTTGTATAGTTTACGAGAGGGAGCCAGTGGAAGTGGTTTATTTGGACTTTCAGAAAGCTTTCGACAAAGTCCCACACAAGAGATTAGTATGTCTAATTAAAGTGCATGGATTTGGGGATAGTGCATTGAGATGGATAGAAAATTGGGTTGGCAGACAGGAAACAAAGAGTAGGAATAAATGGGTCTGTCTCCAAATTGGCAGGCAGTATCTAGTGGCGTACCGCAGGGATCACTGCTGGGACCCAGCTATTCACAATATATATTCATGATTTGATGAGTGAACTAAATGTAATATCTCCAAATTTGCAGATGACATAAAGCTGGGTGGGAGGGTGAGCTGTGAAGAGGTTGCAGGATTGCTTCAGTGTGAGTGGGCAAATGCATGGAAGATGCAGTATAATATGGATAAAGGTGAGGTTATCCACTTTGGTAGCAAAAACAGGAAGGCAGACTATTATCTGAATGACGAGAAGTTGCGAAAGGGGAATGTTCAACGAGACCTGGGTGTCCTCGTACATCATCCAGGTGCAGCTGACAGCAAAGGAGGAAAATGGAGATCAGCCACACTAAATTGCCCCTTAATTGAAAAAAAATGGATTAGGTATTCTAAATTTATTAAAAGAAAAGAAACCTATAAAATATTAAATGACTACAGGGTAGATGCAGGAAGGGTATTCCCAATGGTGGGTGTACCTAGAACCAGGGGTCACAGTCTGAGGATACGGAGCAAACCATTTAGGATGGAGATGAGAAATTTCTTCACCCAGGGATTGGTGAGCCTGTGGAATTCACTACCACAATAGTTTAGGCCAAAACATGGTATGTTTTCAAGAACAAGTTAGATAGAGCACTTGAGGCTAAAGAGATCGAAAGATAGTAAGGAGTACAAAGGTAGTGACGATGAGGACAAGGACAGTGAGGATGAGGATATTGATGATGAGGATATTGAGGATGAGGTGAGGATATTGAGGATGAGGTGAGGATGAGGATATTGAGGATGAGGATATTGAGGATGAGGTGAGGATATTGAGGATGAGGTGAGGATATTGAGGATGAGCATATTGAGGATGAGGATATTGAGGATGACGTGGGGATGAGGATATTGAGGATGAGGTGAGGATATTGAGGATGAGGATATTGAGGATGAGGTGAGGATATTGAGGATGAGGATATTGAGGATGAGGTGAGGATATTGAGGATGAGGTGAGGATATTGAGGATGAGGATGTTGAGGATGAGGTGAGGATATTGAGGATGAGGATATTGAGGATGAGGTGAGGATATTGAGGATGACGTGAGGATGAGGATATTGAGGATGAGGTGAGGATATTGAGGATGAGGTGAGGATATTGAGGATGAGGATATTGAGGATGAGGTGAGGATATTGAGGATGAGGATGTTGAGGATGAGGTGAGGATATTGAGGATAGGGTGAGGATATTGAGGATAAGGTGAGGATATTGAGGGTGAGGATATTGAGGATAAGGACAGTGAGGTCAGGCGGAGTGGAGTGAAATCAGCCTTGGCCATACTCTTGTGGCACTGAAGGGGCTGAATGGCCTTTTATTATGGCAGTGAGGATCTGAGCCCGCGGGCGGGCCGCGATTTTAATGAGGAGTCACTGACCCTCTCCCTGTGAGGAGTCACTGACCCTCTCCCTGTGAAGAGTCACTGACCCTCTCCCTCTCCCTGTGAAGAGTCACTGACCCTCTCCCTGTCCCTGTGAGGAGTCACTGACCCTCTCCCTCTCCCTGTGAAGAGTCACTGACCCTCTCCCTGTCCCTGTGAGGAGTCACTGACCCTCTCCCTGTGAGGAGTCACTGACCCTCTCCCTGTCTCGGTGAGGAGTCACTGACCCTCTCCCTGTGAGGAATCACTGACCCTCTCCCTCTCCCTGTGAGGAGTCACTGACCCTCTCCCTCTCCCTGTCTCGGTGAGGAGTCACTGACCCTCTCCCTGTGAGGAGTCACTGACCCTCTCCCTGTCCCTGTGAGGAGTCACTGACCCTCTCCCTCTCCCTGTGAGGAGTCACTGACCCTCTCCCTGTCTCGGTGAGGAGTCACTGACCCTCTCCCTGTGAGGAATCACTGACCCTCTCCCTCTCCCTGTGAGGAGTCACTGACCCTCTCCCTCTCCCTGTCTCGGTGAGGAGTCACTGACCCTCTCCCTGTGAGGAGTCACTGACCCTCTCCCTGTGAGGAGTCACTGACCCTCTCCCTTCCCCTGTGAGGAGTCACTGACCCTCTCCCTGTCCCTGTGAAGAGTCACTGACCCTCTCCCTGTGAGGAGTCACTGACCCTCTCCCTTCCCCTGTGAGGAGTCACTGACCCTCTCCCTGTGAGGAGTCACTGACCCTCTCCCTGTGAGGAGTCACTGACCCTCTCCCTGTCCCTGTGAGGAGTCACTGACCCTCTCCCTGTCCCTGTGAGGAGTCACTGACCCTCTCCCTGTGAGGAGTCACTGACCCTCTCCCTTCCCCTGTGAGGAGTCACTGACCCTCTCCCTGTCCCTGTGAAGAGTCACTGACCCTCTCCCTGTCCCTGTGAAGAGTCACTGACCCTCTCCCTGTCCCTGTGAAGAGTCACTGACCCTCTCCCTGTCCCTGTGAGGAGTCACTGACCCTCTCCCTGTGAGGAGTCACTGACCCTCTCCCTGTGAAGAGTCACTGACCCTCTCCCTGTGAGGAGTCACTGACCCTCTCCCTGTCCCTGTGAGGAGTCACTGACCCTCTCCCTGTCCCTGTGAGGAGTCACTGACCCTCTCCCTGTGAAGAGTAACTGTCCCTGTCCCTGTCCCTGTGAGGAGTCTCTGTAACTCTGTCTGTCTCTCTCTCTCCCTGGCGGGGCTGACGATTGGCTGCGGGAATGATTGCGTCATAAATCGGCGTCGGTTGAAAGACCAGAAGGCAGCGCGGGTTAATGAACGTCATAAAGCCGCGCTACCTGTGACGTCATAAAGCAGCGCGGGCAGCCAGCGGCGGCGGCGCCGGGATGGACGATGAGGAGGAAACTTACCGACTGTGGAAAATCCGGAAAACAATCATGCAGGTGGGAGGGAGGTGGCGCCGCGCGCGTGTGTGTGAGAACGCGAGAGCGAGAAAAGGAAGGAATGGTGGAGATCTTCATCCCCCATCGTCTTTTCCCAAAACACAGACAGGCTAATCATGGTGTTTGTTTGGGGGTTGGGGGTTGGGGGGTTGGGGGGGGGGGCAAGGCAAGAACCTGAGAATTCCCAAACCGACACTGCAAAGAGGGAAAGTCAGAAGGGGCCTGGCTCTGCCGAACCTACAATACTGCCACTGGGCAGCAACGGCAGAAAAAGTGAGGGGATGGGTACAAGAACCCGACACAGATTGGGTACAAATGGGGGAGGCATCCTGTAAAGGAACAACCCTCCGGGCCCTGGCCACAGCAGCACTCCCATCCTCCTCAGCAAGGCACAGAAGGAGCCCAGTGGTAGCAGCCACGCTGAGAACGTGGACCCAGTTGAGACAGACTTTGGGATAACCAAAATATCCCTTATGGCCCCCATCTGCGGCAATCACAGACTCCCCCCAGCCATGCTAGATGCCACCTTCAAAAGATGGAGGTGGGACAGGGGAACACTGACGGTCGGGGACTTCTACGTAGGATTCAGACTGGCAACAGTGGATGAACTGATGAGGAAGTGGGAACTATCAAGAGGACAGGAATTGAGACATCTCCAAATAAAGCACTTCCTCTGCAAAGAGACAGTAGGGTACCCAGAAAGCACGCTATTAGAGGACCTGATAGGCACAAGCAGTGAGATGGGGGGGCTATGTGGGAAAATATACGGACAACTACTGGACAGAGCCCGAGCCCCACTGGACGGGACCAGACAACAATGGGAGGACGAACTGGGGACAAATTAGGGTTGGGAGGAGGGGTAGTTGGGGGGGGGGGGGGGGGGTGAGAAAAATGGGGAAACCACAAGAGAGGAGGAAGGGTGCTGAAACCAATGGGATGGAGGGGGGATATCATAGACCGATCCAGAGGGCAGCAAAATGTACGTACAGTTAGTCAAATGAAGGACAAAATAAAGCAAATTAGTGCGGGCAAGAAAAATGTAATTATATAAGTAACAACTGTTTATAAATATGAGAATAATAAGATTAAAATTTTAAAAAAGACTTCTGTACCTTCTGCCTGATGGAAGGGTGTGGAAGAAGGCAACGCCTGGGTGGGAGGGGGCTCTGATAATGCTGTCTGCCTTCCTGAGGCAGTGGGAGGTGTAGACAGAATCAATGGGAGGCTCACACGTGCCTACATTCCCATTACCACCTGCTGAACCCATCGATGTTCCTTTGCAGACTACCTGCTTGATTTCCGACTTATCTTTGCATTCGGCAAATGTTTTTACGATACCGTCTGGTCGTTCATCCAAGCCATGTAGATACATTGGAAATAGTGGAGATTCTGATTCTTTTCCTATCTGCAAATGACCCATTTACCTCAACTTGAGTTTAAAAAAAATTAAACTGTCCTGATTTTGAGCACACAAATGTCTTTAATTCTTTGGGTGTTTTTTTGCTCTAGGTTTAGAGTTGATATTAAGCTGACTGTCTGTCAGATGGCTCTGAAATAAAGTTTAACCCTCTAGAAGACAATCTCAACTTTCAGCCATCATCACATCAGGCCCAGATGCAATTTGCATTCACTTGAAACTGCAGTGTTGACTAAGCCAATCGACTTTCTACTAAAACTGGAGCCGGATTCTGAATTCTCATGTACATTGTCACAAACAACATTTCCACATGCTTGCAATGGCCGCCAGGCTCATAGTGATTTCGGAATAATTATGGGACAAATACAAAATGTATCTCGAGGGAAAAGAACTTAACATAATTTCTTCTGCTTTTGTATTTCACAGTTGTGCCACGATCGAGGATATTTAGTGACACAAGATGAGTTGGATCAGACGCTAGACGAATTTAGGGGTCAATTTGGTGATAAACCAAGTGAAGGACGCCCACGGCGGTCAGACCTGACTGTGCTTGTTGCTCATAATGATGACCCCACTGACCAGATGTTTGTTTTCTTTCCAGGTACACAAATGAAATGTTTTGGAGTTTTATCTTTTTCCTCTGGATGTTAGAATTGAATGAATTGCCCCGTGTTTGCGTGGGTTTCGCCTCCACAACCCAAAGATGTGCAGGGTAGGTGGATTGGCCAAGCTAAATTGCCCCTTAATTGGAAAAAATGAATTGGGTATTCTAAAAAATTTTTTAAAGGATTGAATGAATTGAAATCCTTCCCTCTTCTACCAGTCTGCACTACCATCGTCACCCTGGGGAGGAACAGTTCTGTACACCACAAACTGATGCAGACGTCAGTTTTTAGTTAAGCAACCAGGGATTGAATATGTGAGGAGCCAACTGTGATATTATTGAATACAGATTAACTCTTTATTAACTCTTTAGCCCACTTTTCTCTATGCATGCATAATTAGTAAGAAGTCTTGCAACACCAGGTTAAAGTCCAACAGGTTTGTTTCAAATCACTAGCTTTCGGAGCATTCACCTGATGAAGGAGCTGTGCTCCGAAAGCTAGTGATTCGAAACAAACCTGTTGGACTTTAACCTGGTGTTGTAAGACTTCTTACTGTGCTCACCCCAGTCCAGCACCGGCATCTCCACATCATTGCATAACTAGGGCAGACCTTGTGAGCTGATGAGGGATCCTTGCTGCCTCATCTCTGGAAGGCCTATCAAAATATATGCCAATCAGGAATAAAGATCCAGGGCATAGAAGTCCTACCTACTTGTAGCTGCCAGCCAATCAGGCCAGCCACACTGCAGGTCTGGCCGTGGCAGTTGTTGGATGAATAGGCACTGGAGTCCCAGGATCGCCTAGTGACCCAGGCCACTGTAATGGGGGGTGGTGGTCACGATCAACAGCAGCAGGTTGATTGTTAGCAGGACCCCCGCCCACCCCCCCCCCATCCCAGTATTCAACCCCCCCCCAATCCCAGTATTCAACCCCCCCCCCCCCCAATCCCAGTATTCAACACCCCTGATAACTTGCAACTTATGTCTGTGTAGTTACCTTTTCTAAAAATAAATTTACCCAATTATTTTCCAATTTAGATGATGCCACTAACACTTTGGCTGCACAGCATAATCACAGAAATTTATTTTTTAATATAAATTTAGAGTACCCAATTCATTTTTGTTTCTCCAATTTAGCGTGGCCAATCCACCTAAGCTGCACATCTTTGGGTTGTAGGGGGTGAGACCCACGCAGACATGGGGAGAATGTGCAAACTCCACAAGGACAGTGACCCAGGGCTGGGATCGAATCCGGGTCCTCAGTGCCGTGAGGCAGCATTGCTAACCACTGCGCCACCGTGCTGCCCTCCTATGTAGCTCCCTTAATTCGATGTGTCGCCCTTGAGGGGGAAAATGGTCAATATAAATTCTTTTGTTTGCCAATCATAGCCTGTGATATGTCTTTGATAATGTAAAGGAATACAACCAGGTTGTAGCTATTTCAACCAATATTTCCTGCAAATTGTCTGGACATGTTTGAGACTGATACAAAATTATTCCCTTTTATCAGAGGAACCAAAAGTTGGGATCAAAACCATTAAAATGTATTGTCAACGCATGCAGGAAGAAAATATTACCAGAGCCATCATTGTGGTACAACAGGGGATGACACCATCAGCAAAACAGGTAAACATTTAATCAGCATATTGCAGAAATTTGCACATGATTTTTGTCCTGTTGGATAGATGGGGATAGTGGTGTTGGTGGTATTGTCACTGATTTGATTTGTTGTCACGTGTATTGAGGTACAGTGGAAAAATATTGTCCTGTTTAAAATCCTGGCACAGCGGTTAGCACTGCTGCCTTGCAGCACCAGGGACCCGGATTCAATTCCATCCTCGAGTGACTGTGTAGTTTCCTCTTTCTCCCCGTGTCTGCGTGAGTTTCCTCTTTCTCCCCGTGTCTGTGCGAGTTTCCTCTTTCTCCCGGTATGTGCATGGGTTTCCTCCGGGTGCTCCGGTTTCTTCCCGCAGTCCAAAGATATGCAGGTTAGGTGGATTGGCCATGATAAATTACCCCAACGTGGGCTTACGGAGATAGGGTGGGGGATTGGGCATAGGAAGGGTGCTCTTTCAGAGGGTCGGTGCAGACCTGATTGGCTAAATGGCCTTTTGCACTGTAGGGATTCTATGATTATATGATCATTCCATACATGAATACATAGAACAAGGGCAGCAATGTGGTGCAGTCGTTAGCACTGCTGCCTCACGGCGCCAAGGTCCCAGGTTTGATCCCGGCTCTGGGTCACTGTCCGTGTGGACACAGTCACGGGGAGAATGTGCAAACTCCACACGGACATGGGGAGAACGTGCAGGCTCCACACAGACAGTGACCCAGCAGGGAATCGAACCTGGGAACCTGGCGCTGTGAAACAACAGTGCTAACCACTATGCTACCGTGCTGCCTTACTGGGTTACGGGGATAGGATGGAGGCTTGGCCTTAAGTTGGGTGCTCTTTGCATGGGCTGGTGCAGATTTGATGGACCGAATGGCCTCCTTCTGCACTGTAAATTCTATAACCTTGTGAGCAACACACTTGACTCACCGTTTCCCAATCGATACAAGATGGAACTCCACCTCTAGCCTCTTTCTCTATCTCCACTTACAGCTCTTTTGTTGGGGCTGCTGATTACTGCTGTTCCATTTCCAAGATGGTATCAGCCAATGTCTGCCTTTCTGTCCTCCCAACCGGATCGCTGTGGGCCTTAAATGATATTAATTACCTCCTCTCTGACCACCCCCTTCAGCGCTTCTCAGAATGTGGATGACAGATCCTCCCCATTCTGATTAAACTCCACATAGTTCTCTATGGCTGAGGCTGCCTTCTCACAAACCCCTTGTCCACCGGAGCGCCAAATCTAACCTCTCGGGCGCCGCTGGGCTCGACCTGTTTCTAACCTCGCCTCCACGTAATGAGGCGTCTGGTCCAATATCACTATTGCCATGCAGTCCACACCCACTTTCCTGGGAGTAACTATTTCCCACCACAAAGAAAAATCTTCTCCTGGAGTATACCTGATGCACATGGGAGAAGAAGGAAAACTGCCTCTCTCCTGGGTGGCTCAACCTCCTTGGTTCCCGTTGCAGTCCGCTGCCCCACACTGCTGTTTACTAGCATCCCTGCTAGCATTGCGAGCCTACTTGGAGAACCACATCCAGCCCCACCTGCATCACCCAAGCTACCCCCCCCCCTCCCCAATAAACTAGTGCAATCTAGAAAAAACCCACCCAAGGCCAAGAGAAAAACACTGAACTCTGAACAATCGCAAATCGACCATAATGAAAATACCAACACATGCTGTCTATTTTTTTTATAATATATTTTATTCCAAACATTATCAAATCGTCGCGTACAAAGGCACAACTAAATCGTACAGTGTGTCATTTTTATTTTGGTGCGGCACAGTTGTTAGCACTGTTGCTTCACAGCGTCAGGGATCCAGTTCCATTCCGGCCTCTGGAGACTCTGTACAGAGGCTGCGTGTGTTTCCTCTGGGTGCTTCTCCCATAAATCCAAAGATGTGCAGTTTAGGTAGATTGGCCATGCTAAATTGCCCCTTAGTGTCCCAGATATTGGGTGGGGCTACGGGGATAGGGTGGAGGTGTGGGCTTAATTAGGGAGTTCTTTCCAAGGGCTGGGATAGACTTGATGGGCCAAATGGCCACCTGCACTATAAATTCTATGATTCTATGAAGTAACAGCAACAATCCGAAATCCCCTGTTCCACAGCCCCCCCCCCCCCCCCCCCAACTGCTGGCCACAAACAGGTCCTTAACACCTCCAAGCATTCAAATTGTAAAAACATTGAAACTACATTATCTTATTTTATACCTAGTTTATTTTTTCCAATTAACGAGCAATTTAGCGTGGCCAATACACCTACCCTGCAGTTCTTTGGGCTGTGGGGATGAGACCCACGCAGACACGGAGAGAATGCGCAAACTCCACATGGACAGTGACCCAGAACCGGAATCGAATCCGGGTCCTCGGCGCCGTGAGGCAGTGCTAATCGGATGTCCTGATAAATGGCCACAGAAAAGGATTTCTGTCTTCAGAGTATGGGTGGCCAAGGTGTTGAAGAGGAACGGGATGCATGACTGAGGGATATATCAGAATATTATTGATAGTAAAAGAATCCGTTATCCGAATTGCCTGGGGCCGAGTGTATATCGGATTTTGGAATTTTTACAAATTTAGGAATATGCCACGCAGGTGCGGCGAACTTTGGGGACTGTGGAATGTTGGGAACTGCAACTGTGCGAAACTTTGGGAGCTGCGAATGTGTGCCTCTCGCGGGGTGGGGGTGGGGGGGGGGGGGGGAATTTCAGAATGTTTTGGTTTTTGGAATTGCGGAGAAGGGATGCTCAACCTGTACGAACTAAATATTTTAACTTTGTAAAACTTAACATTTCTATTTGATTCTTCTTTGTATCCAGTCCCTTGTTGACATGGCTCCTAAGTATATCCTTGAGCAATTCCTGCAGCAGGAGCTACTAATTAATATTACAGAACATGAGGTAGGTTTGACAAAGCCCTTCTTGTGACTGGTGCGCGCTTGCGGAGTGACCGGTGCGCGCTTGCGGAGTGACCGGTGCGCGCTTGCGGAGTGACCGGTGCGCGCTTGCGGAGTGACCGGTGCGCGCTTGCGGAGTGACCGGTGCGCGCTTGCGGAGTGACCGGTGCGCGCTTGCAGAGTAAGATACCATAAAGGGTGCTGGGCAACAGAGGTGTACATGAATTGAGAGGCTTGACCTAACTACATCTGGTTTCATTTTTCTAAATGCAATAAAATCGATTTGATCAAATCAATTCCAGTCCATTTTCTCCGCACAATGTAGCGATCGGTGCTAATGTAACCATAGCAAAGTGGAACCAAGCAAATGCCAATCAAGGATAATTTTAGTTTCTCTCAATTAAAAATGTGATCATTGTCCAGCAGAATGCTGTTTTTAAATAAAAAAACAGAAGATGTTGGAAATACCCAGCTTTTGTATTGTTTTTAAATGTTCTGTACAAGCAGGGTATATAAACCATAATGTAATTTTGCGAGAGTGGTACATAATACATTGGCTATATTACATATGCCCTGGAGTGCTTGAAAGTGAAAACCTTTAGTGGTATTTGCAAATCTGACTTCACAGAGAAAATAGTGAGATAAAGAACAAAGAAAAGTACAGCACAGGAACAGGCCCTTCGGCCCTCCAGACCTGTGCCGACCATGCTGCCCGACTAAACTGCAATCTTCTACACTTCCTGGGTCCGCATCCCTCTATTCCCATCCCATTCATGTATTTGTCAAGATGCCCCTTAAATGTCACCATTGTCCATGTTTCCACCACCTCCTCCGGCAGTGAGTTCCAGGCACCCACTACCCTCTGTGTAAAAATAAATAAATAAATACATTTTAAAAACTTGCCTCGTACATCTACTCTACACCTTGCCCCTCCCACCTTAAACCTATGCCCACTAGTAATTGACCCCTCTACCCTGGGGAAAAGCCTCTGACTATCCACTCATAAAAGGGGCAGACAACTTGCAGCAACCATGTCAGTTCTAATTTTTTTTGGGGAGGGGGGGGCGGTGGTCAGAGATGCAAATTGAACAATATTTAAATCTTATCTAAAGCAAATCCTGTTTTTATAAATGAATTTAATCCTGTTTTGCACATTAGCTTGTTCCAGAGCACATCGTCATGACCAAGGAGGAAGTTACAGAGCTGCTGGGACGATAGTATCCTTTTTTGATGTGCTTTTATTGTAAATGTTTCAGTTGATGGTAACGCTGTTTTTTCTGTATCATACTAGAGTTGTGTTTGGGTGGCACGGTGGCCCAGTGATCAACACTGCTGCCTCACAGCGCTGAGGACCCAGGTTCGATCCCGGCTCTGGGTCACTGTCCTGTGTGGAGTTTGCACATTCTCCCCGTGTCTGCGTGGGTTTCGCCCCCACAACACACAGATGTGCAGGGTAGGTGATTGACCACGCTAAATTGCTCCTTAATTGGGAAAAACAAATTGGGTACTCTTAAATTTGTTTTTTTTAAAGCTGTGCTTTTTTTCTATAGGCTGCACTAACAATGTGAGCCTGAACTTTAGCAGAGTACGGTGACTGAGGTTTGTTTTGTATTCTCTGATTTATTATAGGATATTTACAGTCTAATTTATATATGCTGCCCAGTGAAAAACTCTCTGAAATGTCTCTTTTGTTCCTTCTTCCTCTTGCAGCACCCTAGTGATCCCAGGCTGCTTATTAAGCACTGTTTCCAGAATTTATAAACGGGAGCTGGTGGTAAATTCTGCTATTCCACAATCCAAGAGACACCCTGCCCCCCTCTCCACAGGAAGCATTTCAGCTTAGATTGTTGCTTCTCCTTAAAGCAAGACTTTGAACTCACCATGTGATTGGATTGTGAAACTCCAGCATTTTTTATACTTGTTTTCTCCCTGCCCCCCCCCCTCCCTTTCAAAGGTATAGAATTGTGACGAGCATGATTCGATAGGATCCGTTCTGCGATCTTGATCAAGTTTGTCTTTTATTCTTGTCAAGTGATGTCAGCCTTTGCATGAGCGTTGCCACAATATACGGCCACATCAGAAAGAGGCAGCAAACTTCTCAACATGTTTGCACGTAGTCCCCCAGGTTTAATCATTAGATCATGTGCCAAGAGTTCTCCCTTTTCCAGTACAACAGAACTCTGACCTGTTCTTGCATTGCTGATCCCGCAGCAGAAACCTGATTGCTCGGTACAAATTGTGGATCGATCAGGTTTCTTCCTGTGTGTTCACTTACTCTGTGTTCTGTGCCCTATTTTCCCACCTCTGTTGGTAGGACAATAAACAGCAGTTCATTTCAAAATACAGTAACTCCTCACTTTAACTTGCCTCGCTTCAGTTGTTTCTATTTTTTTTAAATTTAAAGTACCCAATTTTTTTTCCCAATATGTGGTAATTTAGCATGGCCAATCTACCTATCCTGCACATCTTTGGGTTGGTGGGGGTGAGACCCATGCAGACACAGAGTTGTTTCAATTCAACCCTGTTTTTAATTGGGTCGTGAAGGATCTTGGGATTACGAAGTTTATTCAATTCAGGGTTACCGGTTGTTCTTGTACATTGCTGAAACTCAGTAGAAATTCAAGTTTAAAAACCTGTCAGGTGCAAATAAGAATTGTTTTATTTGGAGTTCATTGGTTACAACTTGAAAATCATTTAAAAGGTAGTTTGTAGACAATTTGATTTTCTTCAAAGAATCACAGGAATTATCTTCTGAGACAATAGCCCGAACACAACTTTAAAAGTCAAAGTCTGAAAATGAAATATGAATACAGAACTCTTTTCTAATTCTCTTCCTTCCTTTCTGTCTGTCTCGCTCTCTCTTTTTCTTTCTCTCTCAAAATGGTGGCCAAATCGTCCATGGATATACTATTTCATATCTGTCTTAAGCGATCCGATCACACCCCAATATAATCCTAATTGGTTTGGGTTAGACTCGAGCACATTTGATTTGATAGCAAGCTGTCCATCTTCACTATGTAACATTACTTCCAATTGTTGCCTGCTTGTATGTTAAAGAATGCAATATTGTGCTTTATCAAAACCAGCAAAAACTGGTCTAATGCTGACCTACCTATTGCCACAATAGAGACCTCATGCTGACCTCACTGCTGCAACAATGGAGACTTTATGTTATCTCGTCATGCCACGCTGGGCATAATTCCGAAAATATAATTCAAACTGTCTTTTATAAGATTGTTTCAATGAGAATGTTGGAATCAAATATATATATATTTGATTCTATGTTTTAACTGTCCATTTATTAAAAACAAGGCAACACAGTCTAAAATGTTTCAGCTTGTATAATCATCAGATGACCACCAGATGGGATGGCACGTGTAGGGGTCTCCCAGGGAATTGGAGGCCCCCAGCTGCATGTCCTTTGGGCAGGGGGCACTCTGGTGTCACCTGGGTACCCTGGCAGTGCCACCTGGGTGCTAGCCATGTGTTTACCGGGACTGTGGGTGCTGGAAAACACGTGGCTAAATGCACAGGCTTGGGGATTTTGTTCCCTTTTGGGAGAATCGTGTCCTCTATTGTTCCAGAAGGGTACCCTAATCTTTCAAAGAACTCCGAAGGGGCAGCACGGTAGCATGGTGGTTAGCATAAATGCTTCACAGCTCCAGGGTCCCAGGTTCGGTTCCCGGCTGGGTCACCGTCTGTGCGGAGTCTGCACGTCCTCCCCGTGTTTGCGTGGGTTTCCTCCGGATGCTCCGGTTTCCTCCCACAGTCCAAAGATGTGCGGGTTAGGTGGATTGGCCATGCTAAATTGCCCGTAGTGTCCTAAAATGTAAGGTTAAGGGGGGGTTGTTGGGTTACGGGTATAGGGTGGATACGTGGGTTTGAGTAGGGTGATCATTGCTCGGCACAACATCGAGGGCCGAAGGGCCTGTTCTGTGCTATGTTCTAATCTCAAACGGCGTGAGAATCGTGCAATCCTTCATTCTTATTCCTCGTTGCCATGGATTCAACCCTTGTCCTTGGAAAAATGTAATGATCTTATCAGACTTCTGTGTTACTTGCAAACTCATGACTGAGTTTGGAAATTATATGTTTCTTTCATTTTAAAACTGGGAATTAATATTTATGCTTTAAGCAGCTTTTTACCTACATTAAGTGTACAGGTCGGTATTCGCTTTTAGCATTGTAGATATGCATTGCACTGAGTGTGACCCGGATCGCCTGAGCCGATTGACATTGCTTTGGAGTGGCCCCTCCCCCACCCTCCTGCTCTCCAGCTCTCGGCTTACCCCTGGGACCCTGCAACTCTGAGCTACTCTCAGTCCGTAGGTTGTTTCCTGCATCTGGCCGCTCGTCTCCTGTGCCCTCACACACAGTGAGGGTTTGGGAGAGAGAAGCAGCCAGCAGGGGAGGCAGCGACCGCAAAGGTAGGGAGGAGGTGAGGAGCAAGTAGAAAGTGTTTGCATAATCCTCTGTTTTGTAAAGAAACTAACTTTAAAAAATATAGTAATTTAGCACTGTCAAGTATTCAACTTGCAGAATACATTGTTTAATTTATTTTCCTTTAAAAAAAACAAAAACAAAATTAGAGTACCCAATTCATTTTTTCCAATTAAGGGGCAATTTAGCGTGGCCAATCCATCTACCCTGCACATCTTTTGGGTTGTGGGGGCAACACCCACCCAAACGCGGGGAGAATGTGCAAACTCCACACGGACTGTGACCCAGAGCCGGGATCGAACCTGGGATCTCGGCGCCGTGAGGCAGCAGTACTGTGCCACCGTGCTGCCCTGCTGTTTATTTTCCTGATGGGACAGGACCTACTAAAACTTTTACAATGGATGCAATGAAATAATCTGCTTCTCTCAATATTTCAGTTAAAGTTACACTTTTCAGAAATGCAACTACAGGAAGTGAGGAATTACTGAATGAGGATTAAAAGAAGGCCTACATTATGCAACACCTCCTGTATCTCATCCGTACCACTGCTAAAACCCTGTTCTGTGATTTGTAACTCAATCACCTTCGCCCCAATCCTATTGACTTCACAAATTGCAGCTTGACCCAAGTTCTGTTGCCTACCTTTCCCAATCCTCTCACAGTAACTTCATTTGATGCCTACTTGTGACAATAAGCGATTTTCATTTCATTACACCCTATACTTACATTAAGGTCTTCAGCCAAGCACCCGTCTTCATTAGCTCCACATCTCACACCACATTGATTTCAGAGTTGATGTGCTTGTCTGTAAACATGGTACCTCTCCCACATGTCTTTAGATACTTCTTTAGTCATGTGATCCGGCATACAATCTCCATTGCTCTAACTGACTTGCTTTGTATCCCAATCCTTCCACTGCAGCAGCAGAGTATTCAACTATCTGAACATTGAGTCCCCCGCCTCCTATCTCTCTCCTATTTCAAAACCTTCTTGAAAAGATCCTCGTCCTTTTCCCAACACAACTCTGTATATTTCTTTTATAATTCACCTTTATAAGCAGTGTGGGACGTTTTATTGCATTTACGGTGCTATAAAATTGCAGTTTGGAACCTGGATAAAGTTGCTAAGTTTTGTGAGGGCCACGAAGAAGCCAGCACGGGTTTATAGAGTAGAAAGAAATAACTTTATTTACAATTACATATGTACAACAGCAGCAGTAATCCCTCACTGCTCACTACTCTCTCGAGCTGGTTCCGTAGTGGCCAGTTCTAATTATGCAGGGACTTTGCTAATGATTTCTCCGTCCCCCTCATTGGGGAAGTTTATATTCCCTAAGGATTGTGGGATTGCCATTAGTCCCCAGCCAGTAGTAAGCAGGCAGGTTATAACACTAAGCTACCAGGATACCCTGCTGACTACAGCCAAAACTTTGCTTTGGTTTTGGAAGACTGAAAAATGTTCCCGCACTCGCGCTCCATCCAAACCCACCTTAAATTTTTGCCTGAAGCTTCATTTTGGGGAAGATGAATGAATGATTGTTTATTTTGGTGCTTGCTCTAATGAACATGATTACTCTTTGATATAATTTAATATCAGTTTCAGCTTTCCTGGTAGTCTTGTTGTAAAAGTGATGAGAGACATTATAGAAAATCATAGAATTTACCGTGCAGAATGAGGCCATTCGGCCCATCAAGTGTGCACCAGCACTTGGAAAGAGCACCTTACTTAAGCCCACGCCTCCACTCTGCCCTGTAACTTCACTAAGGGGCAATTTAGCATGGCCAATCCACCTAACCTGCACGTCTTTGGACTGTGTTGGGGGGGGGGGGGGGGGAGAACCCACGCAGACAGTGGGAGGAAGTGCAAACTCCACACACAATCACCCAAGGGCGGAATTGAACCCGGGACCCTGGAGCTGTGAGGCAGCAGTGCTCCATGCTGCCATGCCCAGGGTAAGCAATTGGCAGCAAATTAAATTAACTCCCTGATTATGCTATAACTGAGATCATTACAATTCTACATTTTTTTATGTGACCAAGAAGAGGTGGTTAAAGTGCAATAAATGTTGGCCTAAGTATTTCTGCTTTTTGCTAAGTAGCTGTTATGCACCTTAAGTATGTTTCCCAGTAAATTGAAGGAGAGCCAGTTGCCAAGAATACAAGCAGGTGACCCTGTGGCACGATACTTTGGATTGAAGAGAGGGCAGGTTTGTTGCAATACATTGTACAATTCTTGATTAGGCATCACCAACATTGCTACTGGTATGGGACATTGAGTGGAATTTTCTTTTTCTGTTTTAGGTGGTTAAGATTATAAGACCCAGTGAGACTGCAGGACGATACATCACCTACAGACTTGTACAGTGACGTATGCTGTAAGTATCTTGGCCCGCTTTGACAAATATACCCCTATTTTGTTTCTCATGGTGGGTGCTCCCCATTTGCAACTGGTGATTGTAATCGTGGAAGAAAAGCCAATGGAAATAAAGATCGTGTTTGCAAAACTATATTCTCTCCATCACAAGCTGTCTATTCATCAAAATGATCTATCTCAATCTTGAATATATTCAATGATGGAACATCCACAGCCCTTGAGGGTAACAAATTCTAAAGATTCGCAATCCTTTTGGGTAAAGACATTTCTCTTCCTCAATGGTCAACCCCTGTTGTATTCTAGGTTCTTCAGCCAGAAGAACAATCTCTGCATAACCTGTCCCAGCCCCTTTGGATACTGAAAACTCTCATTTTTCTAAACTCCCGAAAAAGTGCAGGCCCGATTTACTCACTTCCTGTTATCAGATTGCCCTCTTACTCCAGGAACCAACACGGTGAGCCTGTGCTGTACTGCCTCCAAAGTAAATCCTTCCTTCGATCGGAGACTGGTACTGTTGTGTGATCTCGCCAAAGCCTGTCCGATTGCAGCAAGACTTCCTTACTCCAATTCCCATACAAAAAAAGGCCACTGTTATTTGTCTGCCTTAATGCTGGCTGTACTGGTGTGCTAGTTTACAAGCACCTAAATGTAAAGAAATAAACAAGCTTGTGAATGTGTGTACAAAGGGGATATGGGGTAACGGCAGGAGAATGGGGATGAGGTGCCATGGTAGAATGGCAGAGCAGACTTGATGGGCCAAATGGTCTAATTCTGCTCCTATATCCTATTGTCCTAAAGAGGTATGACCTGAATTTTCACTCAGTGACACTTTTTAAATCACATATGGAGGCTGACTGAGATGTTGCAATTCTGGCATTAACTAGTTGTTCCTTTCATGCTCCACACCAAAGCCTACTTTTGTAAGCAATTGTTCATCCCCTTGAAACTGGGCTGTGTTTATGTACATAATGTCTGGTAATGCATCAATGTCTCGGAGTCAATCAGACCCTCATTACTGTAGGTATCTTGAAAATGACTGCCCGGACTTCAGACAATAGGAAAGCAAATGTTTCATCAGGCTTTAGTTTAAGTTATCAATGATGAACCTAAAACTAACAGATAAACAGAAGCACTTCGGAGCTTCTAACTTGCAGTCTCCCTGGATGCTTCTCTTTAATATGTGAGTAAAGATGAAGCACTCCCTGTGCTAAATGGAAGCTACTGCATTAATGTTCCCAGATTTGATTAGGTTTGATCCTAATTTTGGAATTCATCTTGCTTCATTCAGTCATAGTTGATAGAATTTACAGTGCAGGAGGCCATTCGGCCCATCGAGTCTGCACTGGCTCTTGGAAAGAGCACCCTACCCAAGTCCACACCTCCACCCTATCCCCATAACCCAGTAACCCCACTCAACCAACACTATGGGCAATTTTGGTCACTAAGGGCAATTTAGCATGGCCAATCCACCTAACCTGCACATCTTTGGACAGTGGGAGGAAACTGGAGCACCCGGAGGAAACCCACGCACACACTGGGAGAGCGTCCAGACTCCGCACAGTGACCCAGCCGGGAATCGAACCTGGGACCCGTGAAGCAATTGTGCTAGCCACTATGCTACTGTGACTGCCCTACAGTCATATTCAACTGTAACATCAGAAAGACCAGGCACCAGAATCTATTGATCCAATAGGGTACACGGTATATTTCTTTAATATTACCCCCTTTGAAATGCTGAAAAATTGATTTCTCGTTGAATAAAATTTTAACTTCTAAGTAACATGGCAAATTAAACTCAGTTTAAATTCAGATGTCAAAATATAAAGGAAAAGCAACACTATAATCTTTCTCTTTTTTTTCTCTAGGTATGAAAATGAGATTGATCAAAGGAAACTTTAAGATTTTACTGATTCCTAACTTGAGCAAAAGGTGGTCCGTTCAGTGTTTTTTTTAAAATAAACTCTATTTATAAATCTCTTCGTCTTTTTTTTTTTGTTTGACTGTTCGAATTTGGTTGACCGATATTTATTGAGCAGCAGAAACCTGCCCACACTGTTTTGCTCTCCCTGAATGAAGAGGTTTGATGCACTGAATCGGGAAAGGTTCGTTCCTCTTACTCGGAGTCAAACTGGGGTCAACAGACTGAAATGGTCCTGAAGAAAATGAGGGAACAAATGGAGCAAAGTTGCAGCAGACAACAGTTTACACAAGTAGCTGAAGCAAAGGCAATTGCATATTTTAAAGGGAATATTTTTTTAAAATATAAATTTAGAGTACCCAATTATTTTTTTCCAATTAAGGGGCAATTTAACGTCAATCCACCTACCCTGCACATCTTTGGGTTGTGGGGGTGAAACCCACGCAAACACGGGGAGAATGTACAAACTCCACACGGACAGTGACCCAGAGCCAGGATCGAACCTGGGACCTCGGCGCCGTGCGACTGCAGTGCTAACCACTGTGCCACCGTGCTGCACTAGGGGCAGTTTATCATGGCCAATCCATGATAACCTGCACATCTTTGGTCTGCGGGAGGAAACCGGAGCACCCGGAGGAAACCAAGCTCTTCTTCATTGTTGGGTACATTCATCCAGAAATGTGCAAACTCCACACACAGAATGACCCAAGGCTGGAATTGAACCCTGGCGCTGTGAGGCAGCAGTGCTAACCACTGTGCCGCCCTGTAACATTGTCCACTTGGAGTTCAATGTGATTATCCACCTTCTGCCCGCAAATACATCTCAGTATAACTTGTCTGTAGTTAGAAGCCTGAACATCTGCAATGAGAGCGATCGTGGGTACATTGATTCATCAAAGTTCCTGTGGAAAGAACTTCCAGACATCGACTGTGACCAGTGAGCCATCTTCGCACATAGGGCCACCAGATTGACAGTGTCAAAACCCTTTGAACTTTATCCTTTTTGCTAGAATTATTCCCGTTGGCAAAAGGTGTTTTCTTTTCCCTACGCCAACCTCTGTCAAGGCCCTATTTGTTGTGTGTGAGTTGGGATTAAAATGGAGTATCTTGTGCTAAAGATGTGCTTTTTGACATAAAACCCCATCTTGGCTACCCTCAGAGGGTTTTTACCTCCTGAGGAGGCGCTCTCCAATCAGCGCCCTTGGCACTTAACTCCAGACTTTCAAGCAAAATAACAGAATTAAAACTCGTAAAATACCCTTGATGTTTGAGTCACCATCCTGAATAACTGGTGTAAATATGGTAACTTTACTAGTGAGTAATTTATTGATACCCAACAATCCACAGACCATAAAACGTAGAAGAAATAGGCCATTCAGCCCATTGAGTCTGCTCCACCATTCAATGTCAGATATTAGACTGTACCCCAGATTGATATTAGACTGTACCCCAGGTTGATATTAGACTGTACCCCAGATTGATATTAGACTGTATCCCAGATTGATATTAGACTGTATCCCAGATTGATATTAGACTGTACCCCAGGTTGATATTAGACTGTACCCCAGGTTGATATTAGACTGTACCCCAGGTTGATATTAGACTGTACCCCAGATTGATATTAGACTGTATCCCAGATTGATATTAGACTGTACCCCAGGTTGATATTAGACTGTACCCCAGATTGATATTAGACTGTATCCCAGATTGATATTAGACTGTACCCCAGGTTGATATTAGACTGTACCCCAGGTTGATATTAGACTGTACCCCAGATTGATATTAGACTGTATCCCAGATTGATATTAGACTGTATCCCAGATTGATATTAGACTGTACCCCAGATTGATATTAGACTGTACCGCAGGTTGATATTAGACTGTACCCCAGATTGATATTAGACTGTACCCCAGATTGATATTAGACTGTACCCCAGATTGATATTAGACTGTACCCCAGGTTGATATTAGACTGTACCCCAGGTTGATATTAGACTGTACCCCAGGTTGATATTAGACTGTATCCCAGATTGATATTAGACTGTACCCCAGGTTGATATTAGACTGTACCCCAGGTTGATATTAGACTGTACCCCAGGTTGATATTAGACTGTACCCCAGATTGATATTAGACTGTATCCCAGATTGATATTAGACTGTACCCCAGGTTGATATTAGACTGTACCCCAGGTTGATATTAGACTGTACCCACTATACCCAAGATTGATATTAGACTGTACCCCAGGTTGATATTAGACTGTACCCCAGATTGATATTAGACTGTACTCCAGATTGATATTAGACTGTACCCCAGGTTGATATTAGACTGTACCCACTATACCCAAGATTGATATTAGACTGTACCCCAGGTTGATATTAGACTGTACCCCAGGTTGATATTAGACTGTACCCCAGGTTGATATTAGACTGTACCCCAGGTTGATATTAGACTGTACCCCAGGTTGATATTAGACTGTACCCCAGGTTGATATTAGACTGTACCCACTATACCCAAGATTGATATTAGATTGTACCCCAGGTTGATATTAGACTGTACCCCAGGTTAATATTAGACTGTACCCCAGGTTGATATTAGACTGTACCCCAGATTGATATTAGACTGTACCCCAGGTTGATATTAGACTGTACCCCAGGTTGATATTAGACTGTACCCCAGGTTGATATTAGACTGTACCCCAGGTTGATATTAGACTGTACCCCAGGTTGATATTAGACTGTACCCCAGGTTGATATTAGACTGTACCCCAGGTTGATATTAGACTGTACCCACTACACCCAAGATTGATATTAGATTGTACCTGTTAAATTTGCATAAAATCAATGGAAGCTGTACCGATGATTTAGGACAGGGTTTTTCGAAGTGCAGGTTGCGACCCACGGGTGTGTCGCAGGCGGGTGTCGGGTGGGTCATGGAGTGAGCTGTGGTGGCATTCCTGCTGTGATCCTGATCACGGGAGAAGCACCCAATGGCTGCTACCTGCATTTTTGTTGAGAATGGTGGCTTCTGCCGCATTTTAAATGAGAAGGAAATGAAGCTGTATACAGTCTTCCGGCCAGATGTGTCAGCAGTCAGCATGTCACACACCCTGCATGTCCATTTGATGTCAAATGCCCTGTATGGGCGTGCTGTTTGCACCATATCACGGAGGAGGGCTTCTATTTACCAGTTGTTGGCAAGCAAGGCAAGGGGACTGTGAAGATGAATCATTTTCTTGCTGAAAAGAGACATAGATATGCAGAGTACCTACTGGACAGGATCTCCCATCTCAATCTGCTAGAAAGTGCTGCCCAGGAGAAGGCAGGACAGCGCTGTGCTAGTGTTAGCTCTGTGCAGAACTCCAGGGTCTTTGGCTAACAGCCTACAAAGAAGAAACTTAACTCGGGAACAAAACAGTATAAAAATTATTTCTCAGGGTATGGCTTTGTCAATTGAGCCAATGCAAATAAGGACGCAATGCCCACGTTTGTTGTATGCAAAGAATTACTGGCAAATGTGAGGAGAAGTTCAGATTTTTGAAAAATGGGTGTAAGATTATTTTTGTGGTTGAGACCCCAGAGACAGTTATTAACTTATAGCTGACTCCAAATGAAAAGACTATGCTGCTGTGTCTGACCTGTGACAGCACATTAAAAACACGCCACAAGTCCATGAGGCTGTCAGCATTCTGGAGTAGCATCTCTCAGGAGTAACCAGTGCTGAGTAAAACAAACATTTTGTTGCTATTGCCCTTCATGGCGATCTACATGTGCGAGGTTGGATTTTCCGTTTTCATAAAGATGAAGACGGCACAACGGAACTGACTGAAGTCTGCACCTGATGTGCGCTTTGCCCTCTCCTCCTGTGAACCTGATTTGAGTGAGATCGTGAAGACCAAGCAGGCTCCCCTTTCACATTAAAGGTAAGCAAATGTGGCCTGAAAGTCGACCAGCGTGAGTCCCACAGGTTGGCAAAGATGGGTCCCGGGAAAAAAAGTTTAAAAAAACACTGGATTGGCGAATTAATGCACCATGTGATCTACTGCTGATGGATCAGATTCTAAGGCAATTTCCACGGTCGATCTCAGACTTTTACTTAATCCACTCCCTTAATTGGATAAGCATATGGATGATAAGGGCATAGTGTAGGTTAGATGGCCTTTAGTTTTTTTCCATGTCGGTGCAACATCGAGGGCCGAAGGGCCTGTACTGCGCTGTATCGTTCTATGTTCTATGTTATGGAGGTCTCTGCTTCAATTCCTGACTTATTGAATTTGTCAATTGCAAGTAACCTGCCTCAAATAGGGAGCTCAGCTGGAATATTGTGCACAGTTTAAGGTGCAACACTATACAGTTTCAACAATTTGAATGCATTGGAGTGAGGGCAGATGAGGTTTACAGGAACTTTCCAGGGATGATAAACTTCAGTTATGAGGATAGATTGAAGGGTTTGGGACTATTCTCCTTGGAAAGAATAAGGCTAACAGGGGGTTTGATACAAATGCCCAAAATCATGAGGGGGCTGGACAGAGTATACAGGGAGAAACTGTTCCCGCTCGTAAAGGGATCAAGACGAGAGGGTATAGATTTAAAATGATTTGCAAAATAAGCAAATGTGATGTGAGAAAAACTTTTTCAGACAGCGACTGGTTTGGGCCTGGACTGCACGGTGGGGGAAGGTTCAATCGAGGCATTCATGAGGATGTTAGATGATTATTTGAATAGAAACAATGGGTGGGGGTGTGAGGAAAAGGCAGGGGAATAGAACTGAGTCACGGTGCTCATGCAGAGAGCCGGTGCAGACACAATGGGCTGAGTGGACTCTTTCTGTGCCGTAGCGACTCTGAGATCAATTGCCTATTTCTTCCTCTTCTCTTATTTGATGATCTCACTGTACTCCATAGAAAATGGTCCATTGGGATTGATTGTTTCCACCTGTGTGAAAAATGGGTATTGGGGACATACGAAATGGGCACTGCAGTTCACGGTGTTGTGTGTTAGCGTGATTTGCCATGTGCAGGGTGCAATATTAGAGAAGGTATAAAGTAACATGTAGTAAGATCTTATGAAAGAATAAAAATTCCTCAGGAAACATTGCTCTGTGCAGTCACAAATGTTTATGAAGCAAGGATATAATAAAACCAGAGATGTTCCTTAAGCTTTAAGCATTATACATTTCCTGGTAGTGAAATGGGTAATTCGGAAACAATGGCAATTCTGACATCTATGAAGTTACTATTATCAGTGGAGACTAACTGGTCATTGTCCTATTTAAACAATGCCTTTCTATTCAAAGTATATATTCCAGATTAATAATGTGCATGAGAGACCCCTTGTAAAATTTGTCAAAGGGAAGTAATAAAAATATATGAAAATAGTATAAAAGTTTGATATTGGCTTTGCAAGTTACAGAATTTATAGTTGAAGGGTCACAAAGATTTCAAAACAGAATTAAGCTGTAATTGACCAAAATTCTTGGGCTTAGTTAACGAGATTGACCTCAATCTGTCATGTCAATGATAAGAGGGGTGACGAACTCTGAATGCCTCATTCCCATAGAGAACGCTGGGATACTTGGCTTATTGACGGTCACCTTTTCAGGGCTATGGGCTCCAGGTCCTGGCTGCTGGGTGTAATAGGTGGGCAATTCATATCGGCCCAGCATCGAGTAAGCTGGAAGTTTCCGAAGGTAAATGTTAGGGTCAGTGCGATTGTAGCGGCCAGGCCCTGGGGTTTTGGTCAGATCTTCTCTTCTCGTCCTCCCAGTGACTGAGAAACTAGCGCTGGAAGGCTTGGTGGGAACCTTTGGTCCCATTAATGCTGGAAGAGTATAGCTGTTCGGAGCAGGAACAACATCCAACTTGCGGTATCGAGTTCGGGATCCCATGGAATACGCTGGTGATCTGTGTTCATTGAGGTGGGGGGCACTCCCTGGATTATAGGCGCCAGGTCCAGGTGTTCCTGGCATCCGCGAAGCATCTAAATTGTCCAAAACAAATGATGTTAAACAGGTTGCCAGCCATAAAAACAAATATTTCAGATTGAAACATAAGACCATCAGACATAGGAGCAGGATTAGGCCACTCAGCCCATCTAGTCAGCTCCGCCTTTCAGTCATGGCTGATATTTTCTCATCCCCATTCTCCTGCCTTCTCCCCATAACCGCTGATCCCCTTATTAATCAAGAACCTGTCTACTCTGTCTTCTTGCATTTCTTCTTCTCTTTCAGTGTTCGTCTCTAACATCCTACTTTGACTTGTCTTAAGAGAAGGTTCCACAGGTGCTCTCACTGCTGTGGTACCTTGATTAATGATCATTCCTCATGCAAGGACTTGATAGCGGATGAGGGGTTTTGTACACGGCTTTGCAGGAGCCAAGCCCATGCCTGTTCAGCATCCACACACTTTGGGCTAGTTTCTTTTTAGTAATTTACGGGATGTGGGTGTCACTGGTTAGGCCAGCATTTACTGCCCATCTCTAGTTGCTTTTGAGAAGGTGATGGGGAGCTGTCCTCTTGAACCACTGCAGTACATGTGGTGTAGGTACACCCACTGTGCTGTTAGGGAGGGAGTTCCAGCGACAGTGAAGGAACGGCCGATATATTTACTAGTCAAGATGCTGAGTGACTTGGAGAGGAACCTCCAGGTAGTGGGGTTCCCAGGTATCTGCTGCTCTTGTCCTTCCAGATGGTAGTGGTCATGGGTTTGGAAGGTGCTGTCTGAGGAACCTTGGAGAGTTACTGCAGTGCATCTTGTAGATGGTACACACTGTGACCACTGTGCATCAATGGAAGGGCAACGTTTGTGGAAGGGGTAGCAATTCCTTGAGGAAGTGACAATGTTGATTGATGAGGGAAGTGCTGTAGATGTCAAAAGGGATTATTATATAAACGATAAAATATTAAAGCATGCTGCTGTGCAGAGAGACCTGGGTGTGCTCGTGCATGAGTCGCAAAAAGTTGGTTTACAGGTGATTAAGAAAGCGAATGGAATTTTGTCCTTCATTGCTAGAGGGATGGAGTTTAAGACAAGGGAGGTTATGCTGCAATTGTATAAGGTGTTAGTGAGGCCACACCTGGAGTATTGTGTTCAGTTTTGGTCTCCTTACTTGAGAAAGGACGTACTGGCACTTGAGGAGATTCACTGCGTTAATCCCAGAGCTGAAGGGGTTGGATTACGAGGAGAGGTTGAGTAGACTGGGACTGTACTCGTTGGAATTTAGAAGGATGAGGGGGAATCTTATAGAAAGATATAAAATTATGAAGGGAATAGATAGGATAGATGCGGGAAGGTTGTTTCCACTGGCGGGTGAAAGCAGAACTAGGGGGCATAGCCTCAAAATAAGGGGAAGTAGATTTAGGACTGAGTTTAGGAGGAACTCCAGGTGCAAGGGTACGTGATGTCTCGGATCGTGTTTTCCGGGTCCTTAAGGGGGAGGGGGAGCAGCCCCAAGTCGTAGTCCACATTGGCACTAACGACATAGGTAGGAAAGGGGACAAGGATGTCAGGCAGGCCTTTAGGGAGCTAGGATGGAAGCTCAGAGCGAGAACAAACAGAGTTGTTATCTCTGGGTTGTTGCCCGTGCCACGTGATAGTGAGATGAGGAATAGGGAGAGAGAGCAATTAAACACGTGGCTACAGGGATGGTGCAGGCGGGAGGGATTCAGATTTCTGGATAACTGGGGCTCTTTCTGGGGAAGGTGGGACCTCTATAGACAGGATGGTCTACATCTGAACCTGAGGGGCACCAATATCCTGGGGGGGAGATTTGTTAGTGCTCTTTGGGGGGGTTTAAACTAATTCAGCAGGGGCATGGGAACCTGGATTGTAGTTTTAGGGTACGGGAGATTGAGAGTATAGAGGTCAGGAGCACAGATTTGACTTCGCAGGAGGGTGCCAGTGTTCAGGTAGGTGGTTTGAAATGTGTCTACTTCAATGCCAGGAGTATACGAAATAAGGTAGGGGAACTGGCAGCATGGGTTGGTACCTGGGACTGTCGATGTTGTGGCCATTTCAGAGACATGGATAGAGCAGGGACAGGAATGGTTGTTGCAGGTTCCGGGGTTTAGGTGTTTTAGTAAGTTCAGAGAAGGGGGCAAAAGAGGGGGAGGTGTGGCGCTGCTAGTCAAGGACAGTATTACGGTGGCGGAAAGGATGCTAGATGGGGACTCTTCTTCTGAGGTAGTATGGGCTGAGGTTAGAAACAGGAAAGGAGAGGTCACCCTGTTGGGAGTTTTCTATAGGCCACCTAATAGTTCTAGGGATGTAGAGGAAAGGATGGCGAAGATGATTCTGGAAAAGAGCGAAAGTAACAGGGTAGTTGTTATGGGAGACTTTAACTTTCCAAATATTGACTGGAAAAGATATAGTTCGAGTACATTAGATGGGTCATTCTTTGTACAATGTGTGCAGGAGGGTTTCCTGACACAATATGTTGACAGGCCAACAAGAGGCGAGGCCACATTGGATTTGGTTTTGGGTAATGAACCAGGCCAGGTGTTAGATCTGGAGGTAGGTGAGCACTTTGGAAACAGTGACCACAATTCGGTGACCTTTACGTTAGTGATGGAAAGGGATAAGTATACCCCGCAGGGCAAGAGTTATAGCTGGGGGAAGGGCAATTATGATGCCATTAGACATGACTTAGGATGTGTTGGTTGGAGAAGTAGGCTGCAAGGGTTGGGCACACTGGATATGTGGAGCTTGTTCAAGGAACAGCTATTGCATGTTCTTGATAAGTACGTACCAGTCAGGCAGGGAGGAAGGGGTCGAGCGAGGGAACCGTGGTTTACCAAAGAAGTGGAATCTCTTGTTAAGAGGAAGAAGGAGGCCTATGTGAAGATGAGGCGTGAAGTTTCAGTTGGGGCGCTTGATATTTACAAGGAAGCGAGGAAGGATCTAAAGAGAGAGCTGAGACGAGCAAGGAGGGGACATGAGAAGTCTTTGGCAGGTAGGATCAAGGAAAACCCAAAAGCTTTCTATAGGTATGTCAGGAATAAAAGAATGACTAGGGTAAGAGTAGGGCCAGTCAAGGACAGTGGTGGGAAGTTGTGTGTGGAGGCTGAGGAGATAAGCGAGATACTAAATGAATACTTTTCGTCAGTACTCACTCAAGAAAAAGATAATATTGTGGAGGAGAATGCTGAGACCCAGGCTATTAGAATAGATGGCATTGAGGTGCGTAGGGAAGAAGTGTTGGCAATTCTGGACAAGGTGAAAATAGATAAGTCCCCGGGGCCGGATGGGATTTATCCTAGGATTCTCTGGGAAGCCAGGGAAGAGATTGCTGAGCCTTTGGCTTTGATTTTTAGGTCATCATTGGCTACAGGAATAGTGCCAGAGGACTGGAGGATAGCAAATGTGGTCCCTTTGTTCAAGAAGGGGAGTAGAGATAACCCCGGTAACTATAGGCCGGTGAGCCTAACGTCTGTGGTGGGTAAAGTCTTGGAGAGGATTATAAAAGATACGATTTATAATCATCTAGATAGGAATAATATGATTAGGGACAGTCAGCATGGTTTTGTGAAGGGTAGGTCGTGCCTCACAAACCTTATCGAGTTCTTTGAGAAGGTGACTGAACAGGTAGACGAGGGTAGAGCAGTTGATGTGGTGTATATGGATTTCAGTAAAGCGTTTGATAAGGTTCCCCACGGTCGTCTATTGCAGAAAATACGGAGGCTGGGGATTGAGGGTGATTTAGAGATGTGGATCAGAAATTGGCTAGTTGAAAGAAGACAGAGAGTGGTAGTTGATGGGAAATGTTCAGAATGGAGTTCAGTTACGAGTGGCGTACCACAAGGATCTGTTCTGGGGCCGTTGCTGTTTGTCATTTTTATAAATGACCTAGAGGAGGGCGCAGAAGGATGGGTGAGTAAATTTGCAGACGACACTAAAGTCGGTGGAGTTGTAGACAGTGCGGAAGGATGTTGCAGGTTACAGAGGGACATAGATAAGCTGCAGAGCTGGGCTGAGAGGTGGCAAATGGAGTTTAATGTGGAGAAGTGTGAGGTGATTCACTTTGGAAAGAATAACAGAAATGCGGAATATTTGGCTAATGGTAAAATTCTTGGTAGTGTAGATGAGCAGAGGGATCTCGGTGTCCATGTACATAGATCCCTGAAAGTTGCCACCCAGGTTGATAGGGTTGTGAAGAAGGCCTATGGTGTGTTGGCCTTTATTGGTAGAGGGATTGAGTTCCGGAGCCATGAGGTCATGTTGCAGTTGTACAAAACTCTAGTACGGCCGCATTTGGAGTATTGCGTACAGTTCTGGTCGCCTCATTATAGGAAGGACGTGGAAGCTTTGGAACGGGTGCAGAGGAGATTTACCAGGATGTTGCCTGGTATGGAGGGAAAATCTTATGAGGAAAGGCTGATGGACTTGAGGTTGTTTTCGTTAGAGAGAAGAAGGTTAAGAGGTGACTTAATAGAGGCATACAAAATGATCAGAGGGTTAGATAGGGTGGACAGCGAGAGCCTTCTCCCGCGGATGGAGGTGGCTAGCACGAGGGGACATAGCCTTAAATTGAGGGGTAATAGATATAGGACAGAGGTCAGAGGTGGGTTTTTTACGCAAAGAGTGGTGAGGCCGTGGAATGCCCTACCTGCAACAGTAGTGAACATGCCAACATTGAGGGCATTTAAAAATTTATTGGATAAGCATATGGATGATAAGGGCATAGTGTAGGTTAGATGGCCTTTAGATTTTTTCCATGTCGGTGCAACATCGAGGGCCGAAGGGCCTGTACTGCGCTGTATCGTTCTATGTTCTAACTTCTTCACCCAAAGGGTTGTGAATCTATGGAATTCCTTGCCCAGTGAAGCAGTTGAGGCTCCTTCATTAAATGTTTTTAAGGTAAAGATAGATAGTTTTTTTAAGAATAAAGGGATTAAGGGTTATGGTGTTTGGGCCGGAAAGTGGAGCTGAGTCCACAAAAGATCAGCCATGATCTCATTGAATGGCGGAGCAGGCTCGAGGGGCCAGATGGCCTACTCCTGCTCCTAGTTCTTATGTTCTTATCATAGAATTTACAGTGCAGAAGGAGGCCATTCGGCACATCGAGTCTGCACCGGCTCTTGGAAAGAGCTCCATACCCAAGGTCAACACCTCCACCCTATCCCCATAACCCAGTAACCCCACCCAACACTAAGGGCAATTTTGGACACTAAGGGCAATTTATCATGGCCAATCCACCTAACCTGCACATCTTTGGACTGTGGGAGGAAACCGGAGCACCCGGAGGAAACCCACGCACACACGGGGAGGATGTGCAGACTCCGCACAGACAGTGACCCAAGCCGGAATCGACCTGGGACCCTGGAGCTGTGAAGCAATTGTGCTAACCACAATGCTACCGTGCTGCCCACGGTATGTGGGCTGCTTTATCCTGGAGTTTCTTGAGTTTTGTCAGGGCTGCACTCATCCAGGCAAGTGGAGAGGATTTCATCACACTCCTAACTTCTGCCTGGTGGTGGACAGGCTTCAGGGTGTCAGGAGGTGAGTTACTCACCGCAGGATCCCTAGCCTGTGACCTTATCTTGTAGCTACAGTATCTGTATGGCTAGTCCAATTCAGTTTCTGGTCAATGGTAACCCCCAGGATGTTGATAGTGGGAGATTCAGTAATGGTAATGCCATTGAATGTCAAAGGGTCATGGTTACATTCTCTTTGATTGAAGATGATCTTTGCCTGGCACTTGTGTGGCACAAATATTACTTGTCATTTGTCTGCCCAAGCCTGGATATTGTCCAGGTCTTGCTACATTTGGACAGGGACTGCTTCAGTATCTGAGGAGTTGTGAATGGTGCTGAACATTGTGCTGTCATCCACAAACCTGACCTCAAGACGGGAGGAAGATTATTGATGAAGCATCTGAAGATGGCACTGACCTTCCTGCCTTTGAGTCAGAAGGGCTTAGGGTTTGAAGCCAACTCCAGATAGGTTGGAATGTGGAGACCGGAGTTTCAACTCTACTTTGTCAATCGGTAGATTTTTCCTATTCTATGGGTTGTAAGGGTCATTACAAATAAATATTTACACTCTTTCCCATCAATGTTCCTACTAAGGATGGAGATCAGGAGAACCGCTATGGAAGTTAGTCAGCAAAACTAACCTCAGCAAAAGTAAGAGTAACATTTTTCAGAAATATAAGCTATGAATTATCATGTGGAAAAAATTAACTATAACTTAATGTGTCTTTATAACTAAATATTGGGGATGATTTGGCACATCATAACATTCAAGGCTCTTGGCCAATGCTGGCAAATGGGATTAGGTCGGCAGGTCAGGTATTTTTCACACGTTGGTACAGACTCTTCAGGCATCTTCTGCAATTGGTTATTCTGTGATTCTGTGATTTTGAACTCTCTCTCTCTCGGGGGCAGCTAGTGGGGTGACATGCACAGGCAGTGCCCTGGCACAGTTGGCACTGCCAGATGTGGCAGCACTAAACTGGTAGTGCCAACTTGGTGATGAAAGCCTGACAGTGCCAGGGCAGGACCCTAATGGATGCGTATATGTGTGGTGGGTGGGGGGAGAGCGCGGACATTGAGGCGAGGGGATCTGCCGCCGATGATAGTCGGGGTGGGAGGGGGTGATTTGCTGGTGAAGACTGTCAGAGTGAGGGGTGGGGATGATAATAGTCTTTATTGTCACAAGTAGGCTTACATTAACACTGCAATGAAGGTACTGTGAAAAGCCCCTAGTCGCCACACTACGGTACCTGTTTGGGTACACGGAGGGAGAATTCAGAATGTCCAATTCACCCAACAGCACGTCTTTCGGGAGGAAACCGGAGAAAACCCACGCAGACACAGGAGAACGTGCAGAATCTGCACAGACATTGAATTGAACCTGGCGCTGTGAAGCAACAGTGCTAATCACTGTGCTACCGTACCGCCCTATAACTGTTGGGGAAGGACGTATGGGTGATCTGGCAGTGATAACTGGCGGGTGGGAGTGGGGAGGGCGGTGTTCCAAGACATCTGAGGTGTGGCCTGAGTGCTGGTCAGGGCTGCCTTTAAGGTGTGTAGATAGCCTGGGTCACATTGAGATCCAAAAAGACGAGGTGTTGGGCACCTTGAAAAATATTAAGGTAGATAAGTCCCCAGGGCCTGATGGGATCTACCCCAGAATACTGAAGGAGGCTAGAGAGGAAATTGCTGAGGCCTTGACAGAAATGTTTGGATCCTCACTGTCTTCAGGTGATGTCCCGGAGGACTGGAGAATAGCCAATGTTGTCCTTTGTTTAAGAAGTGTAGCAAGGATAACCCAGGGAACTACAGGCAGGTGAGCCTTACGTCAGTGGTAGGGAAATTACTGGAGAGAATTCTTCGAGATAGGAAGCAAATGGACGTATTAGCGAGAGGCAGCATGGTTTTGTGAAGGGGAGGTTGTGTCTCACTTTCTTTAGTAATCAGCTGGCTTAACGGTAATCCCACATCCTGAAAATCATTTCAGCAAACCTCCTCTGCCCCTCCTGGTTTCCTCATGTCCTTCCTCAGTGGAGTGGCCAGAACTGGTTCCAACGATACAACTGGGGTCACACTAGCATTTTATACAGACCTGCTCTGCAGTCCCGTTGTTTAATTGTCGACCATCATGTACGACTAATGGGAGGACGAGGTCCACAAAACATTGCATGCTGATGGCGGAACCCAGCAAGCACCTCAGTGCAAATTATAATTTCAACTATCTACAGCCAGAAGTCCACAGATGTGCGGGTTAGGTGGATTGGCCACGCTAAATTTCCCCTTCATGTCCAGGGATATGTACTTTAGGTCATGGGGTTACGGGGATAGGGCCGGGTGGAGGAGGGAGTGTAAAGGGGTCGAGTGCTCATTCAAAGGGTCGGTGCAGACTCGATGGGCTGAATGGCTTCCTTCTGCACTGTAGGGAATCTATGATTCGATAAGTGTTGAGTGGAAGATCCGTTTCAACCTTCTCCTGAGGCATCACAGATCCCTGTTGTCATAGTCCCAGATGACCATAGGCTGTTTTCCCCTTTGAGGGGGAGAGCTGACTGGTGGTGATTTAACCCAGGCCTCAGGCGATGTTGAGAAGGTGGGGCCTCCATGAATAACCTCAGCTGGCATGGGAATTGAACCCGCCCTGTTGGCCTTGCGCTGCATCACAAACCAGCTGTCCAGCCACCTGAGCTAAACTTGCCCCCTGCTGGTGTGAAAGTGCACTGCAGGAAGCATTTATTGAACCAAATAGATCATTTATAAAGAGTTTTTAAAATAAACTTAGAGTACCCAATTAATGTTTCCAATTAAGGGGCAATTTAGCGTGGCTAATCCACCTAGCCTGCACATCTTTTGGGTTGTGGGGGCGAAACCCACGCAAACACGGGGAAATTGTGCAAACTCCACACGGATAGTGACCCAGAGCTGGGATTGAACCTGGACCTCGGCACCGTGAGGCAGCAGGGCTAACCAGCAGGGCTAACCCACTGTGCTGCCCATTTCTAAAGAGTTTTAATAACGATTCCCACCAATAGGAATGTGAATGATTGTGAATGTGAATGAATGTGAGGCAATGATTGTCACACTGACCCTTCAGTCTCATTTTACACATCTCCTTAAATAGTGGCCAAAATTGTGCATCCATTACCAAACTTTCTTCTGGACACAGATTTCAAACCTCTCCCTGACTATCTGTGAACTAAGAACCATTTCTGCTGTAAATAAAACAAAAGTTGCTCCAACTGATTTTTCTTTTGCACATTTGTTTTCACTTTCAGCCTGATTGGTGTTCTCTGGAATGAACGTTTAGCGGTGGAGGGTGTTCACTCCATCCCAGGAATGCAACTTTTTCTAAGCTTTCCAGCTCCCCGCAGCCGATTATAACAGTGGAGTTAATAATAATAATCTTTATTACTGTCACAAGTAGGCTTACATTAATGCTGCATTGAAGTTACTGCGAAAATCCCCTAGTCACCACACTACAGCACCTGTTTGGGCACATATAGGGAGAATTCCGGATGTCCAATTTACAGTAACCTCATTTGAACAATAAGCGATTTTCATTTTCATTTCAACTGTGAAGCTCCAGTGAGCCATTAGTTCCCAGATTTTGCTATATTTCAAACTAACTTAACCAGGATGCTGCTGCTTTTAATTAAATGCCATTTCTGTGGATTTCCTTGTAAAAAACGTAAAATTTTCAAAGCCACAGAATAAGGCTGATACTGCATTTTGAAATTATTTAATTCATATCACATGACTAGAAGGTTCAGTAAGATGTCCTTTGAACGTTTTAGACATCAGGGAATACCGTGATATATAATCTGATGCTGGAGTCAAAACGGGAATGCCAGCAATCTCTATTATCTTCACTCCCTTCCTTTTATTTTTTAAAAAGCGAACAATGGCTAACATCTCAAAGATCGTGGAGTGTAAGCCACCTTGCGTCACAAAAGCAGTCCAGCTACGCTCACACAATTGAGCCAACAGTTTGTCTGCTGCAGCCAGCTTTGAACAAAGGCTGCCGTTGGCAGGAGCTGATGTCCAATAATGGTGGCAGCACGGTAGCACAAGTGGATAGCACTGTGGCTTCATAGCGCCAGGGTCCCAGGTTCGATTCCCCGCTGGGTCACTGTCTGTGAGGAGTCTGCACGTTCTCCCCGTGTCTGCGTGGGTTTCCTCCGGGTGCTCCGGTTTCCTCCCACAGTCCAAAGACGTGCAGGTTAGGTGGATTGGCCATGCTAAATTGCCCTTAGTGACCAAAAAGGTTAGGAGGGAGGGGTTATTGGGTTACGGGGTTAGGGCAGAGGTGAGGGTCAGTGCAGACTCGATGGGCCAAATGGCCTCCTTCTGCACTGTATGTTCTTTTTTAAATGGTGCTAATGGCCTACCTAAACATTGACTGTCTCATTGACAATGGTTTCAACAAGAGGGCCTCGTTTAACAAGCCAAAACCAGTATCAGACGAGCAAGCGAGACTTGGGCTAGCAGAATTCCTTTCATGATCCAGTCTTTGGGCGTGAGGGGAAATCTCCCTGCCTGGCTCCAGTGGTTAGAATCTGCAATACACTGCCTGAGAGAGTGTGCTGCGGGCAGTTTCAAAGCCTGCCTTTCAAAAGGCAATGGGATAATTATCTGAAGGGAAAATATTTGCAGGGCCACGGGGAAAAGGCAGGGCTAGTGGCAGCACCAGGGCTAGTGGCACCACACCAGTTGGTTGCCGCTGCTGCATTCTCACTGGCAAGACATGCAAGTCCTTTCAAAAGCTTGCTCCGCAGCGGTGACAGTGACGTACGTGTGGATAGGCACCTCCCTCTCCCATCTGATTGGTGGAGTACTGCTCATCTACATAACTGTCATGCAGTCTGAATGACAAAGGGGAAAAGAGGCAGGTTCTGTCAATAGGAATCTCCTGTTTCAATGACAAAGGCCAGGAGCAATGTGTCAAGAGTGAAAGTGTCGGTGCTTTCATCGAAGAGTCTTTTGAATGCTGTGAGCGTGCTGTAAAAGAGGGAGGGCATATGACACTCTCGCAACTCAAGAAGATTGGTCATCGCTTCTCGGCCTTTTGGCTAAGATCAAGTGTAGTATCTGTTCTTATCAGTTTAATATCTGATACGTCCCTTATCTGGGGACCATATATTAAATTGATTTTTGGAGCAGGGAGATGGAATAGGGGCTTGCTCCGTCCACTCCACGCATCGAGCCGGTATTGCAGTACCTCCGGAAACGGTGCACAAACCCCCCTTTATGGGGAATTTCAAAACCTAAAAATAGTTCAATCACTTTATACTTTTTTTCCCATTCTCTACTCAAAATTGCTCCTCAATTCTCCATATCCCACACACTATTTTACTATCTCTGGTAACACTGCACAACCCCTTTTATGGGGACAAAAACACCTCAAGCATGCACATGCAATTCAACACTTTATGCCTTTTCTTTCCATTCTCTACTCAAATCACACACAAATTCCTGCCCATTCTCCATATCCCACACACTATTGCAATATCTTCACCAACACTGCACAACCCCCTTCATGGGCAATTTCAAAGTACAAAAACACCTCAAGCATGCACATGCAATTCTCTACTTCATGCTCCATTCAATCACACCAAAATTGCTGCCCATTCTCCATATCCCACACAGTATTGCAATATCTCCGGCAACCATGCGTACACCCCACTTTATGGGCAATTTCGACATCTAAAAATTGTTTGATCACTGTTACACTTCTCCACTTTATACTTTTTTCTTATCATCCTCCACTCAATCACAACAAAATTACTGCTCATTTTCCACATCCCACACACTAAACCCACCACACTGCCTCACGCTTTGCTTTGCACAACACCTTAACTACCCCTCACGCTGCCTTGCTGTTCTATCAAAATCAATTCACATACTTCAACCAGCTCCTTAATTAAACTTTGCCCAGATGCCTTTATTTATGAGTATTACAAAGTACAGAGACACATATAATGAAACACACTTTATTAAATATAGTTAACCCATAAATTACACAATATACATACAAGAAACACCTAGGATTCGTCTATATTACCTGCAAAGGTGCTCCGAGTCCCTCTGGTTCCTCTTTGCAAAGGTGATTCTCGCTGAATGTTGCTTCCTTCTCGTCTGCTCAAGAGGTCACCTCACACACCAAGCTTCGAGTCTTTGCTCCCGAGTAGGCAATGCCTATTTTTATTCCCCTGTTGCCACCCACTGCCTTCCTCCGCCTGCCCTTGGCCTTCGGCCAATGGAGTCTCAGAAGGCAGGGCCCTGGGTTATTCAGCAACTGTGCACAATAGGACAATGGTGCTGCTCCAGACATGTCTCTCCCCCACCCTCCCCCTCTCGGCAGCCAGTCTGAGTTTTGTATATTCGGATTTTGCAGGCTTCTGCAGATGTGGTTTTTAAAGTGCCCAATTCTTTAATTTAAGATATCCAATTTAATCAGCCTTAAAACTAAACCCTGATCCCAGGTTCGATCCTGGCTCTGGGTCATTGTGTGGAGTTTGCACATTCTCCCCGTGCTTGCGTGGGTTTCGCCCCCACAACCCAAAGATGTGCAGGCTAGGTGGATTGGTCACGCCAAATTGCCACTTAATTGGAAAAAATAAATTGGGTACTCTAAATTTAAAAAAAAGAAAAAAAAAACACCTTCTTCCCCCTCCCCACACTCTTATCACACTCCTAAACCACCCTCCAACGTCCCCAACCGGAATCATTGCTCAACCATTGCTTAATCGTCACATTGACAATATCACACCTAACTACAGTCACAGACTAGCGTTACAGACTCTCAGCGGTTGTAGCAAGGCCTAAACAACACAACGGCCTACAAAGTGAAGCCGAGCAGTATCTCCAACAGCAGCGCACCCCTCCCCGATGAAGTCAATCCATTCTATCCCGGTTCGAGCAGGTAGCACGGTGGCACAAGTGGATAGCACTCAGGCTTCACAGCGCCAGGGTCCCAGGTTCGATTCACCGCTGGGTCACTGCCTGTGCAGAGTCTGCACGTTCTCCCCGTGTCGGCGTGGGTTTCCTCCGGGTGCTCCGGTTTCCTCTCACAGCCCAAAGACGTGCAGGTTAGGTGGATTGGCCATGATAAATTGCCCCATAGTGACCAGAAAGATTAGGAGGGGTTACTGGGTTACGGAAATAGGATGGAAGTGAGGGTTTAAGTGGGTCGGTGCAGATGTGAAGGGCCGAATGGCCTCCTTCTGCACTGTATTTTCTATGAAACCATCAATCTTATGTCAACTGCCCCAGCAGCCCCGGACACACCCATACCCACCGTCGCAACTTCCAAAGCCAGATCGGCCTTCCTGGAAGTGCACTCAGAGCCTGCGCGGACCAGCTGGCAGATGTGTTTGCGGACATCTTCAACCTGTCCCTACTCCGTTCCGAGTTCCCCACCTACTTCAAGAAGACCACCATCATACCGGTGCCAAAGAAGAACCAGGCAACGTGCCTCAGTGTTTACCCTCCGGAGGCCCTGACATCGATCGTCATGAAGTGCTTCGAGAGGTTGGTCATGGGACATATCAACTCCATACTCCCGGGATGCCTGGATCCACTGCAATTCGCATACCGCCACAACCGGTCCACAGCAGACGCCATCTCCCTGGCCCTACCCTCATCCCCTGAGCATCTCGACAACTCGGGCTCCTACATCAGACTCCTATTTATTGACTGGAGCTCCGCCTTCAACACCATAATCCCGGCCAAACTCATATCAAAGCTTCAAAACCTAGGACTTGGCTCCTCACTCTGCAACTGGATCCTTGACTTTCTGACCCACAGACACAATCAGTAAGAATAAACAACAACATCTCCACGATAGTCCTCAATATCGGGGCTTCCCAAAGCTGCCCCCCCCCCCCCATACTCTCCATACACACACACGACTGAGTGGCAAAATTTGCCTCCAACTCCATCTGCAAGTTTGCTGACGACACGACTGTAGTGGGTTGACTCGTCTCGAACAACGACGAGTCAGAATTCAGGAGGGAGATAGAGAACCTAGCGGAGTAGGGCAGCATGGGGGCACAGTGGTTACCACAGTTGCTTCACAGCTCCACGGTCCCAGGTTCGATTCCCGGCTTGGGTCACTGTCTGTCCAGAGTCTGCACGTTCTCCCCGTGTCTGCGTGGGTTTCCACCGGGTGCTCCGGTTTCCTCCCACAGTCCAAAGATGTGGGGCGCGATTCTCCCAGACAGGGAGAAATCGTAAGGCTGGCGTCAAATCCGGGCGGGTTTGACGGCAGCCTCCCCCTCCCCGACCTGGAACCGATTCTGGTCCCCGGTCGGGGCTAGCATGCCGCGGCCATGAACTCCGGCATCGCGGGCTTAACGAATTTCGTTAAGCCCGCTTGCCAGAGTTTGCGCCGGCTGACGCATCACATGACGTCAGCCGCGCATGCGCAGATTGGAAGACTCCAACCCGCGCATGCGCGGATGACGTCATCGTGCATTTGCGCGAAACCCGCGCATGCGCGGGCCGGGATGCCCCTCAGCCACCCTGTGAATTGATACAGCGGGGCGGCGGAAGGACAAAGAGTGCGCGGGAATCGGACCCGCTGCCCGCGATCGGTGCCCACCGATCGCGGGCCCATGGCACCCTTGGCACGGCCGTGGTACAGCCGTGCCAATCGGTGCCATGGTTGCCAAGATTGGGACTTTACGGCCGTTTTTACGAACGGCCAGACCAGGTGTGTTTGCCGTTCGTAAAAACGGCCGTAAAGGGCTTGGAATTCGGCCCATCGGCCAGCTGAGAATCGCTGCTGGCCGTAAAAAACGGCGGCAGCGATTCGTGTCGGGAGTTGGGCGTGGGGGGGGGGGAGAATAACGTGAGGGCGTCGGACTAGCGTGGCCGTAAAAATTTACGACCCCCGCTATTCTCCGCACCGTCGTGAGTGCGGAGAATTGCACCCGTGCTGTTTAGGTGGATTGGCCATGATAAATTGCCTTTAGTGTCAAAAAAGTTAGCGGGCTTAAGTGGGGTGCTCTTTTCAAGGCCCGGTGCAGACTGGATGGGCCGAATGGCCACCTTTTGCACTGTAAATTCTACGACCCTCTCTCTCTCTATGTCTCTGTGATGTGAGCAGTCACACTGTGATGCAGATTATAAACTTCCACGACAGTTTGTAATAAAGAGCTGTTTTTGGACAATCTACACTATTATGTTATCAATCACGTGGCCAATGCTTAGCTGTCAGTTGACGAACCCCCCCCCCCCCCCCCGAGCATATTCACCCATGTTAGCTAACATTAAAAAAAATTTCTATTAAGGCGTTTATAAATTCTTAACAATTTCAAGAGGAAACGCAACAAAGTAAGTAACAGCCACCCAACCAACAACCACACCCAGCCAACATAGCTTACATACACAGCTCCCCAGTCCCCCTCCCCCACTAACTGATATTGTTAATAGCTCTCTTTCTTCACATGCTGTCTCCCACTCTTCAAAAGAAACCGTAGAGCTTTTTAAAATTCTTTCATAAGATGTGGGCATTGCTGGGCTGAGCCAGCATTTGTTACCCATCCCTAAGTGCCCTTGAACTGAGGGGTTTGCTCGGCCATTGCAGAGGGCAGTTAAGAGGCAACCATATCACTTCCGGTGGCCACTATGAGGGAGTAGGTCACAAATTGGTAGCTCCCACTCTGGCTAGACATTCGGACCTTTCCCCCCGACTTTTTTTGTGTTTGTAAGCGCTGGACTTGAAGAAACAGTGAATGAGTGTCTGGCGTATATATTGGTTTATGGAACAGAGAGCCACCCACCGCCTTCCTCCACCTGCCCTTGGCCATCGGCCAATGGAGCCTCTTCCATGCTGCACCCTCCCCCTCCATCACCCACCTGCGAATCATTGCCACATTCACAGCCCAGTAATACCCACACAGGCTGGGCAACGCCAAGCCGCCTACCTCCCTTCTTCGCTCCAGGAATACCCTCCTCACTCTCAGGGTCTTCCACGCCACACAAACCCCAGAATACTCTTATTCACCCTCTTGAAAAAAGCCTTCGGAATCAATATGGGGAGGCACTGGAAAAGAAACAAAAACCTCGGGAGCACCGTCATCTTAACTGACTGGACCCTGCCCGCCAAAGAGAGTGGCAGCGCATCCCACCTCCTGAACTCCTCCTCCATCTGTTCCACCAGCCTCGAAAAGTTTAGCCTGTGCAGGGCCTCCCAGCTCCTAGCTATCTGGACCCCAAGATATCTAAAGCTCCTCTCTGCTCTCTTCAACGGGAGCTCTCCTATCTCCCTCTCCTGGTCCCCCAGGTGAGCAGGGGAGACAAGGGGTACCCCTGCCTCATCCCTCTGGAAAGCCGAAAGTCCTCCGACCTCCTCCCATTCGTCACCACACTCGCCACCGGGGAGCTATACAGCAGCCTCACCCAGCTGATGAATCCCTCACCAAACCCAAACCTCCTCAGCACTTCCCACAGGTTACTCCACTCCACCCTGTCAAAAGCTTTCTCCGCATCCATCGATGCTACTATTTCCACCTCCCCAGCCGCCGACGCCATCATCATAACATTAAGAAGCCGCCGCACATTGACATTCAGCTGCCTCCCCTTCACAAACCCCGTCTGGTCCTCATGGATAACCATCGGGACCACATCTTCCACCCTTCTGGACAGTATCTTAGCCAACAACTTTGCATCCACGTTGAGGAGCGAAATCGGCCTATAAGACCCACACTGGAGGGGGTCCTTATCCCGCTTCAGGATCAGTGAGATTATTGCTCCGGACATCGTCGGGGGCAGAGCCCCCCCTTCCCTCGCCTCATTCAGGGTCCTCACAAGCAGTGGGCCCAGCAGATCTGAAAACTTCTTGTAAAACTCCACCGGGAACCCGGCAGGTCCCGGTGCTTTCCCTGTCTGCATGCTCCCCAGCGCCTCCATCAGCTCCTCCAACTCGATTGGGGCCCCCAGGCCCTCCACCCGCTCATCCCCTACTCTTGGGAACTCCAGCCTATCCAGAAAGCGGTCCATCCCTCCTGCCTCCCTAGGGGGCACCGCCCGGTACAGCCCCTCGTAAAAGGATCTGAACACCCCATTAACGTCCCTGCCACCCCGCACCAAGTTCCCTCCTGCATCCGTGACTCCCCCTATCTCTCTCGCTGCCTCCCGCTTCCGGAGCTGGTGGGCCAGCATCCGACTTGCCTTCTCCCCGTACTCATATACCGCCCCCTGCGCCCTCCTCCACTGCGCCTCCGCCTTCCGGGTGGTCAGTATATCGAACTCCGCTTGGAGACTGCAACGCTTCCTCAAAAGCCCCTCCTCCGGGACATCCGCATACCTCCTGTCCACCCTTACCATTTCTTCCACCAGCCTCTCCCTCTCAACCCTCCCCACCCCTCTCCCTGTGCGCCTGAATGGATATCAGCTCCCCTCTAACCACCGCCTTCAGCGCTTCCCAAACCACCCCAACTTGCACCTCCCTGTTATTATTGGCTTCCAAATACCCCTCTATACCCCTACGGACCCGCCCACTACTTCCTCCTCTGCCAGAAGCCCCACATCTAACCTCCACAGCGGGCGCTGATCCTTCTCCTCCCCCAGCTCCAGGTCGACCGAGTGCGGGGCGTGGTCAGATATGGCTATCGCCGAATACTCCGCCCCCACCACTCTCGGGATTAGCGCCCTGCTGAGAACAAAAAAGTCAATTCAGGAATAGGCCTTGTGGACATGGGAGAAAAAGGAAAACTCCCTACCTCCCGGCCTCAAAAACCTCCAAGGGTCTACCCCTCCCATCTGATCCATGAACCCCCTCAGCACCGAGGCCGCCGCCGGCCTCTTGTCCGTCCTAGACTTCGAACGATCCAGAGCCGGATCCAACACAGTATTAAAGTCCCCTCCCAAGATCAAACCCCCCCCCCCTCCCCCAGCCCCCCCCCCTCCCCCAGCCCCCCCCCCCCCCCCCCCCCCCCCCTCTCCAGGTCCGGGATCCGGCTCAACATTCGCCGCATGAAGCCCGTATCATCCCAGTTGGGGGCGTACACATTAACCAGAACCACCCGCTCCCCCTGAAGCCTACCACTCACCATTACGTATCTACCTGCGCTGTCCGCCACCACACTCGACGCAACAAACGACAGGCTCTTGCCAACTAAAATCGCCACCCCTCGATTCTTCGCATCTAGCCCCGAGTGAAACACCTGCCCCACCCAGCCTCTTCTCAGCCTCACCTGATCCGCCACCTTAAGGTGTGTCTCCTGGAGCATAGCCACGTCCGCTCCCAGCCCCTTCAGGTGCGCCAAGACCCGGGACCGCTTCACCGGTCCATTCAGCCCCCTCACGTTCCATGTGACCAGCCGAATCTGGGAGGTCTTCCCCCTCCCTCTGCGCCGGTCAGCCATAGCTCTCCCTCAGCTCACCACGTGCCTGCAGAACCCCCCCCCCACCTCCCCCTTCACCAGCAACCTGGTACCCACCCCCCCCCCCCTCCCCTCCCCCGCCCCCCCCCCCCCTCCCCGGGCAAGATAGGGCCTCACCTAGCTGCGTAACCCCAACCATTGTATTTCCGTACCTCAGCCGACTCCTGCTGACCCCGGCTGCTCCCGCCATCCCAACGACCCCCCCCCCCCCCCCCCCCCGATGCAACACAACCACCACTCCCACCTCCCAGTGCCGGCCCCGCCCACTACTCCTCCAGTGCGGGAAGAAAGCCCGCGCTTCCATCCCAAGCCCCGCCCCCCGACTCAACACGCGGGAAAAAGACGGGCACCTGACCCAGCAGGTCCGCGAACAGCTCCCCAACCCTCCACCAGTGAAAAAAACTAAAAAGCACCCAAATAAATAAATAACAGCCCCAAAAAGCGAAAAAGCAGAACAGCAAAAAGGCAACATCAAACACAGCCAATAAAAACAAAAGGATACCAAGGAGGACAGAGCCTCCGGACTTTGTACATCATTCCCCAGCCCCCCAGTCCTCAGTTCGAGTCCAACGTCTCTGCCTGGACAAAGGCCCAGGCCTCTTCCGGAGAGTCAAAGTAGAGCTGGCGGTCCTTGTAAGTGACCCAGAGGCGAGCCGGCTGTAACAGGCCAAACTTCACCCCCTTCCTGTGAAGCACTCCCTTCGCCCGATTGAAACCAGCCCTTCTCTTCGCCACCTCCGCGCTCCAGTCCTGATAGATAGATCCTGATAGATCCTGAGAAGAGGAACAGAGCACTTGTCATTGGGGACTCCATAGTTAGAGGAACAGACAGGAGGTTCTGTGGGAATGAAAGAGACTCACGGTTGGTGTGTTGCCTCCCAGGTGCCAGGGTTCGTGATGTCTCTGATCGTGTTTTTGGGATCCTTAAGGGGGAGGGGGAGCAGCCCCAAGTCGTGGTCCACATAGGTACCAACGACATAGGTAGGAAGAGAGATGGGGATTTGAGACAGAAATTCAGGGAGCTAGGGTGGAAGCTGAGAGCTAGAACAAACAGAGTTATTATCTCTGGGTTGTTACCCGTGCCACGTGCTAGCGAAGTGAGAAATAAGGAGAGAGAGGAGTTGAACACGTGGCTACAAGGATGGTGCAGGAGGGAGGGTTTTGGTTTCCTGGATAATTGGGGCTCATTCTGGGGTAGGTGGGACCTCTACAAACAGGATGGTCTTCACCTGAACCAGAGGGGTACCAATATCCTGGGGGGGGAGATTTGCTAGTGCTCTTCGGGGGGGTTTAAACTAATTCAGCAGGGGGATGGGAACCTAAATTGTAGTCCCAGTGTACAGGATGTTGAGAGTAGTGAGGTCAGGGTTAGGGTTAAAAGTTCGAAAGAGGGCACCGGCAAGCAGGACGCTGGTTTGAAGTGTGTCTACTTCAACGCCAGGAGCATCCGGAATAAGGTGGGTGAGCTTGCAGCATGGGTTGGTACCTGGGATCTCGATGTTGTGGCGATTTCGGAGACATGGGTAGAGCAGGGACAGGAATGGTTGTTGCAGGTTCCAGGATTTAGATGTTTCTGTAAGAACAGAGAAGATGGTAAAAGAGGGGGGGTGGCATTGTTAATCAAGGAAAGTATTACGGCGGTAGAAAGGACGCTTGAGGACTCGTCTACTGAGGTAGTATGGGCCGAGGTTAGGAACAGTAGAGGAGAGGTCACCCTGTTGGGAGTTGTCTATAGACCTCCGAATAGTTCCAGAGATGTAGAGGAAAGGATTGCAAAGATGATTCTCGACAGGAGCGAGAGTAACAGGGTAGTTGTTATGGGCGACTTTAACTTTCCAAATATTGACTGGAAATACTATAGTTCGAGTACTATAGATCGGTCAGTTTTTGTGCAGTGTGTGCAGGAGGGTTTTCTGACACAGTATGTAGACAGGCCAACAAGGGGCGAGGCCACATTGGATTTGGTACTGGGTAATGAACCCGGCCAGGTGTTAGATTTAGATGTAGATGAGCACTTTGGTGATAGTGATCACAACTCGGTTATGTTTACTTTAGCAATGGGCAGGGATAGGTATATACCGCAAGGCAAGAATTATAGCTGGGGGAAAGGCAATTATGATGCCATTCGGCAAGATTTAGGATGTATAGGATGGGGAAGGAAACTGCAGGGGATGGGTACAATCGAAATGTGGAGCTTTTTCAAGGAACAGCTACTGCGTGTCCTTGATAAGTATGTACCTGTCAGGCAGGGAGGAAGTTGTCGAGCAAGGGAACCGTGGTTTACTAAGGAAGTTGAAGCACTTGTCAAGAGGAAGAAGAAGGCTTATGTTAGGATGAGACATGAAGGCTCAGTTAGGGAACTTGAGAGTTACAAGTTAGCCAGGAAGGACCTAAAGGGAGAGTTAAGAAGAGCGAGGAGAGGACACGAAAAGTCGTTGGCGATGGGATCAAGGAAAACCCTATGGCTTTCTATAGGTATATCAGGAACAAAAGAATGACTAGAGTAAGATTAGGGCCAATCAAGGATAGTAGTGGAAAGTTGTGTGTGGAATCAGAGGAGATAGGGGAAGCGTTAAATGGATATTTTTCGTCAGTGTTTACACTGGAGAAAGACAATGTTGTCGAGGAGAACACTCAGGTTCAGTCGACCAGGCTAGATGGAATTGAGGTTCAAAAGGAGGAGGTGTTAGCAATTTTGGAAAATGTCAAAATAGATAAGTCCCCTGGGCCAGATGGGATTTATCCTAGGATTCTCTGGGAAGCCAGGGAGGAGGTTGCAGAGCCTTTGTCCTTGATCTTTATGTTGTCTTTGTCGACAGGAATAGTGCCGGAAGACTGGAGAATAGCAAATGTTGTCCCCTTGTTCAAGAAGGGGAGTAGAGACAACCCTGGTAATTATAGACCTGTGAGCCTTACTTCGGTTGTGGGTAAAATGTTGGAAAAGGTTATAAGAGATAGGGTTTATAATCATCTTGAAAAGAACAAGTTGATTAGCGATAGTCAACATGGTTTTGTGAAGGGTAGGTCATGCCTCACAAACCTTATTGAGTTTTTTGAGAAGGTGACCAAACAGGTGGATCAGGGTAAAGCTGTTGATGTGGTGTATATGGATTTCAGTAAGGCGTTTGATAAGGTTCCCAACGGTAGGCTATTGCAGAAAATAAGGAAGTATGGGATTGAAGGTGATTTAGCGGTTTGGATCAGAAATTGGCTAGGTGAAAGAAGACAGAGGGTGGTGGTTGATGGCAAATGTTCATCCTGGAGTTCAGTTACTAGTGGTGTACCGCAAGGATCTGTTTTGGGGCCACTGCTGTTTGTCATTTTTATAAATGACCTGGAAGAGGGTGTAGAAGGATGGGTTAGTAAATTTGCAGATGACACGAAGGTCGGTGGAGTTGTGGATAGTGCTGAAGGATGTTACAGGATACAGAGGGACATAGATAAGCTGCAGAGCTGGGCTGAGAGGTGGCAGATGGAGTTTAATGCGGAAAAGTGTGAGGTGGTTCACTTTGGAAGGAGTAACAGGAATGCAGAGTACTGGACTAATGGCAAGATTCTTGGTAGTGTAGATGAACAGAGAGATCTCGGCATCCAGGTACATAAATCCCTGAAAGTTGCCACCCAGGTTAATAGGGCTGTTAAGAAGGCATATGGTGTGCTAGCCTTTATAAGCAGGGGGATTGAGTTTCGGAACCACAAGGTCATGCTGCAGCTGTACATAACTCTGGTGCGGCCACACCTGGAGTACTGCGTGCAGTTCTGGTCACCACATTATAGGAAGGATGTGGAAGCTTTGGAAAGGGTTCAGAGGAGATTTACTAGGATGTTGCCTGGTATGGAGGGAAGGTCTTACGAGGAAAGGCTCAGGGAATTGAGGTTGTTTTCGTTAGAGAGGAGAAGGCTGAGGGGTGACTTAATAGAGACATATAAGATAGTCAGAGGGTTAGATAGGGTGGACAGTGAGAGTCTTTTTCCTCGGATGGTGATGACCAACACGAGGGGACATAGCTTTAAATTGAGGGGTGATAGATATAGGACAGATATCAGGGGCAGTTTCTTTACTCAGAGAGTAGTAGGGGTGTGGGACGCCCTGCCTGCAACAGTAGTAGACTCGCCAACTTTAAGGGCATTTAAGTGGTCACTGGATAGACATATGGATGAAAATGGAATAGTGTAGGTCAGATAGGCTTCAGATGGTTTCACAGGTCGGCGCAACATCGAGGGCCGAAGGGCCCGTACTGCGCTGTAATGTTCTATGTTCTATGATCTCTGCATTCTCCCACTTGCTGCTCCTTTCCTTCTTCGCCCATCTCAGCACGCACTCACGGTCAACGAAGCGGTGAAAACGGACCAGCACCGCCCTAGGCGGCTCGTTCGGCCTGGGCTTCCTCAACAGTACTCGATGGGCCCCCTCCAGCTCCAAGGGTCCTTGGAACGACCCCGTGCTCATTGACGAGTTCAGCATCACAGCCACGTAGGCCCCCAAATCCGAACCTTCCAGCCCCTCCGGGAGGCCCAGAATCCGCAGGTTCTTCCGACTGGAGCGGTTCTCCATCTCCTCCATCCTTGCCAACCACTTCTTGTGAAGCGCCTCGTGCGACTCCACCTTCACTGCCAGGCCCAGGAGTTCGTCCTCGCTCTCCGAGGCCTTTTGCTGTAGCTCCCGGATCTCCGCACCCTGAGTCGCCATGAGCTTGTCCAGCGAGGCCTTAAACAGCTCCAGGATCTCAGTCTTCAGCTCTCTGAAGCAGCAGGAAACATTAGGGGGGGGGGTTTCATGGACAATGTGAGAGCACGTCATGAGATAGGAGTGAAAGTAGAGAGTGATATGGGTTCAAAATGCTGCCTCATGGTGCCGAGGTCCCAGGTTCAATCCCGCGTCTGGGTCACTGTCCGTGTGGAGTTTGCACATTCTCACCGTGTCGGCGTGGGTTTCGCCCCCACAACCCAAAGATGTGCAGGTTAGGTGGATTGGCCACGCTAAATTGCCCCTTAATGGGAAAGAATGAATTGGCTACAGGGTCAGAAAGTCAAGGATCCAGTTGCAGAGTGAGGAGCCAAGTCCTAGGTTTTGAAGCTTTGATATGAGTTTGGCCGGGATTATGGTGTTGAAGGCGGAGCTCCAGTCAATAAATAGGAGTCTGATGTAGGAGCCCGAGTTGTCGAGATGCTCAGGGGATGAGGGTAGGGCCAGGGAGATGGCGTCTGCTGTGGACCGGTTGTGGCGGTATGCGAATTGCAGTGGATCCAGGCATCCCGGGAGTATGGAGTTGATATGTCCCATGACCAACCTCTCGAAGCACTTCATGACGATCGATGTCAGGGCCTCCGGAGGGTAAACACTGAGGCACGTTGCCTGGTTCTTCTTTGGCACCGGTATGATGGTGGTCTTCTTGAAGTAGGTGGGGAACTCGGAACGGAGTAGGGACAGGTTGAAGATGTCCGCAAACACATCTGCCAGCTGGTCCGCGCAGGCTCTGAGTGCACTTCCAGGAAGGCCGATCTGGCTTTGGAAGTTGCGACGGTGGGTATGGGTGTGTCCGGGGCTGCTGGGGCAGTTGACATAAGATTGATGGTTTCATAGAAAATACAGTGCAGAAGGAGGCCATTCGGCCCTTCACATCTGCACCGACCCACTTAAACCCTCACTTCCATCCTATTTCCGTAACCCAGTAACCCCTCCTAATCTTTCTGGTCACTATGGGGCAATTTATCATGGCCAATCCACCTAACCTGCACGTCTTTGGGCTGTGAGAGGAAACCGGAGCACCCGGAGGAAACCCACGCCGACACGGGGAGAACGTGCAGACTCTGCACAGGCAGTGACCCAGCGGTGAATCGAACCTGGGACCCTGGCGCTGTGAAGCCTGAGTGCTATCCACTTGTGCCACCGTGCTACCTGCTCGAACCGGGATAGAATGGATTGACTTCATCGGGGAGGGGTGCGCTGCTGTTGGAGATACTGCTCGGCTTCACTTTGTAGGCCGTTGTGTTGTTTAGGCCTTGCTACAACCGCTGAGAGTCTGTAACGCTAGTCTGTGACTGTAGTTAGGTGTGATATTGTCAATGTGACGATTAAGCAATGGTTGAGCAATGATTCCGGTTGGGGACGTTGGAGGGTGGTTTAGGAGTGTGATAAGAGTGTGGGGAGGGGGAAGAAGGTGTTTTTTTTTTCTTTTTTTTAAATTTAGAGTACCCAATTTATTTTTTCCAATTAAGTGGCAATTTGGCGTGACCAATCCACCTAGCCTGCACATCTTTGGGTTGTGGGGGCGAAACCCACGCAAGCACGGGGAGAATGTGCAAACTCCACACAATGACCCAGAGCCAGGATCGAACCTGGGATCAGGGTTTAGTTTTAAGGCTGATTAAATTGGATATCTTAAATTAAAGAATTGGGCACTTTAAAAACCACATCTGCAGAAGCCTGCAAAATCCGAATATACAAAACTCAGACTGGCTGCCGAGAGGGGGAGGGTGGGGGAGAGACATGTCTGGAGCAGCACCATTGTCCTATTGTGCACAGTTGCTGAATAACCCAGGGCCCTGCCTTCTGAGACTCCATTGGCCGAAGGCCAAGGGCAGGCGGAGGAAGGCAGTGGGTGGCAACAGGGGAATAAAAATAGGCATTGCCTACTCGGGAGCAAAGACTCGAAGCTTGGTGTGTGAGGTGACCTCTTGAGCAGACGAGAAGGAAGCAACATTCAGCGAGAATCACCTTTGCAAAGAGGAACCAGAGGGACTCGGAGCACCTTTGCAGGTAATATAGACGAATCCTAGGTGTTTCTTGTATGTATATTGTGTAATTTATGGGTTAACTATATTTAATAAAGTGTGTTTCATTATATGTGTCTCTGTACTTTGTAATACTCATAAATAAAGGCATCTGGGCAAAGTTTAATTAAGGAGCTGGTTGAAGTATGTGAATTGATTTTGATAGAACAGCAAGGCAGCGTGAGGGGTAGTTAAGGTGTTGTGCAAAGCAAAGCGTGAGGCAGTGTGGTGGGTTTAGTGTGTGGGATGTGGAAAATGAGCAGTAATTTTGTTGTGATTGAGTGGAGGATGATAAGAAAAAAGTATAAAGTGGAGAAGTGTAACAGTGATCAAACAATTTTTAGATGTCGAAATTGCCCATAAAGTGGGGTGTACGCATGGTTGCCGGAGATATTGCAATACTGTGTGGGATATGGAGAATGGGCAGCAATTTTGGTGTGATTGAATGGAGCATGAAGTAGAGAATTGCATGTGCATGCTTGAGGTGTTTTTGTACTTTGAAATTGCCCATGAAGGGGGTTGTGCAGTGTTGGTGAAGATATTGCAATAGTGTGTGGGATATGGAGAATGGGCAGGAATTTGTGTGTGATTTGAGTAGAGAATGGAAAGAAAAGGCATAAAGTGTTGAATTGCATGTGCATGCTTGAGGTGTTTTTGTCCCCATAAAAGGGGTTGTGCAGTGTTACCAGAGATAGTAAAATAGTGTGTGGGATATGGAGAATTGAGGAGCAATTTTGAGTAGAGAATGGGAAAAAAAGTATAAAGTGATTGAACTATTTTTAGGTTTTGAAATTCCCCATAAAGGGGGGTTTGTGCACCGTTTCCGGAGGTACTGCAATACCGGCTCGATGCGTGGAGTGGACGGAGCAAGCCCCTATTCCATCTCCCTGCTCCAAAAATCAATTTAATATATGGTCCCCAGATAAGGGACGTATCAGATATTAAACTGATAAGAACAGATACTACACTTGATCTTAGCCAAAAGGCCGAGAAGCGATGACCAATCTTCTTGAGTTGCGAGAGTGTCATATGCCCTCCCTCTTTTACAGCACGCTCACAGCATTCAAAAGACTCTTCGATGAAAGCACCGACACTTTCACTCTTGACACATTGCTCCTGGCCTTTGTCATTGAAACAGGAGATTCCTATTGACAGAACCTGCCTCTTTTCCCCTTTGTCATTCAGACTGCATGACAGTTATGTAGATGAGCAGTACTCCACCAATCAGATGGGAGAGGGAGGTGCCTATCCACACGTACGTCACTGTCACCGCTGCGGAGCAAGCTTTTGAAAGGACTTGCATGTCTTGCCAGTGAGAATGCAGCAGCGGCAACCAACTGGTGTGGTGCCACTAGCCCTGGTGCTGCCACTAGCCCTGCCTTTTCCCCGTGGCCCTGCAAATATTTTCCCTTCAGATAATTATCCCATTGCCTTTTGAAAGGCAGGCTTTGAAACTGCCCGCAGCACACTCTCTCAGGCAGTGTATTGCAGATTCTAACCACTGGAGCCAGGCAGGGAGATTTCCCCTCACGCCCAAAGACTGGATCATGAAAGGAATTCTGCTAGCCCAAGTCTCGCTTGCTCGTCTGATACTGGTTTTGGCTTGTTAAACGAGGCCCTCTTGTTGAAACCATTGTCAATGAGACAGTCAATGTTTAGGTAGGCCATTAGCACCATTTAAAAAAGAACATACAGTGCAGAAGGAGGCCATTTGGCCCATCGAGTCTGCACTGACCCTCACCTCTGCCCTAACCCCGTAACCCAATAACCCCTCCCTCCTAACCTTTTTGGTCACTAAGGGCAATTTAGCATGGCCAATCCACCTAACCTGCACGTCTTTGGACTGTGGGAGGAAACCGGAGCACCCGGAGGAAACCCACGCAGACACGGGGAGAACGTGCAGACTCCTCACAGACAGTGACCCAGCGGGGAATCGAACCTGGGACCCTGGCGCTATGAAGCCACAGTGCTATCCACTTGTGCTACCGTGCTGCCACCATTATTGGACATCAGCTCCTGCCAACGGCAGCCTTTGTTCAAAGCTGGCTGCAGCAGACAAACTGTTGGCTCAATTGTGTGAGCGTAGCTGGACTGCTTTTGTGACGCAAGGTGGCTTACACTCCACGATCTTTGAGATGTTAGCCATTGTTCGCTTTTTAAAAAATAAAAGGAAGGGAGTGAAGATAATAGAGATTGCTGGCATTCCCGTTTTGACTCCAGCATCAGATTATATATCACGGTATTCCCTGATGTCTAAAACGTTCAAAGGACATCTTACTGAACCTTCTAGTCATGTGATATGAATTAAATAATTTCAAAATGCAGTATCAGCCTTATTCTGTGGCTTTGAAAATTTTACGTTTTTTACAAGGAAATCCACAGAAATGGCATTTAATTAAAAGCAGCAGCATCCTGGTTAAGTTAGTTTGAAATATAGCAAAATCTGGGAACTAATGGCTCACTGGAGCTTCGCAGTTGAAATGAAAATGAAAATCGCTTATTGTCACAAGTAGGCTTCAAATGAAGTTACTGTAAATTGGACATTCTGAATTCTCCCTATATGTGCCCAAACAGGTGCTGTAGTGTCGTGACTCGGGGACTTTCACAGTAACTTCATTGCAGCATTAATGTAAGCCTACTTGTGACAGTAATAAAGATTATTATTATTATTAACTCCACTGTTATAATCGGCTGCGGGGGGGGACTTGGAAAGCTTAGAAAAAGTTGCATTACTGGGATGGAGTGAACACCCTCCACCGCTAAACGTTCATTCCAGAGAACACCGATCAAGCTGAAAGTGAAAACAAATGTGCAAAAAGAAAAATCAGTTGGAGCAACTTTTGTTATATTTACAGTAGAAATGGTTCTTAGTTCACAGATATTCAGGGAGAGGTTTGAAATCTGTGTCCAGAAGAAAGTTTGGTAATGGATGAATAATTTTGGCCACTATTTAAGGAGATGTGTAAAATGAGACTGAAGGGTCAGTGTGACAATCATTGCCTCACATTCATTCACATTCACAATCATTCACATTCCTATTGGTGGGAATCGTTATTAAAACTCTTTAGAAATGGGCAGCACAGTGGGTTAGCCCTGCTGGTTAGCCCTGCTGCCTCACGGTGCCGAGGTCCAGGTTCAATCCCAGCTCTGGGTCACTATCCGTGTGGAGTTTGCACAATTTCCCCGTGTTTGCGTGGGTTTCGCCCCCACAACCCAAAAGATGTGCAGGCTAGGTGGATTAGCCACGCTAAATTGCCCCTTAATTGGAAACATTAATTGGGTACTCTAAGTTTATTTTAAAAACTCTTTATAAATGATCTATTTGGTTCAATAAATGCTTCCTGCAGTGCACTTTCACACCAGCAGGGGGCAAGTTTAGCTCAGGTGGCTGGACAGCTGGTTTGTGATGCAGCGCAAGGCCAACAGGGCGGGTTCAATTCCCATGCCAGCTGAGGTTATTCATGGAGGCCCCACCTTCTCAACATCGCCTGAGGCCTGGGTTAAATCACCACCAGTCAGCTCTCCCCCTCAAAGGGGAAAACAGCCTATGGTCATCTGGGACTATGACAACAGGGATCTGTGATGCCTCAGGAGAAGGTTGAAACGGATCTTCCACTCAACACTTATCGAATCATAGATTCCCTACAGTGCAGAAGGAAGCCATTCAGCCCATCGAGTCTGCACCGACCCTTTGAATGAGCACTCGACCCCTTTACACTCCCTCCTCCACCCGGCCCTATCCCCGTAACCCCATGACCTAAAGTACATATCCCTGGACATGAAGGGGAAATTTAGCGTGGCCAATCCACCTAACCCGCACATCTGTGGACTTCTGGCTGTAGATAGTTGAAATTATAATTTGCACTGAGGTGCTTGCTGGGTTCCGCCATCAGCATGCAATGTTTTGTGGACCTCGTCCTCCCATTAGTCGTACATGATGGTCGACAATTAAACAACGGGACTGCAGAGCAGGTCTGTATAAAATGCTAGTGTGACCCCAGTTGTATCGTTGGAACCAGTTCTGGCCACTCCACTGAGGAAGGACATGAGGAAACCAGGAGGGGCAGAGGAGGTTTGCTGAAATGATTTTCAGGATGTGGGATTACCGTTAAGCCAGCTGATTACTAAAGAAAGTGAGACACAACCTCCCCTTCACAAAACCATGCTGCCTCTCGCTAATACGTCCATTTGCTTCCTATCTCGAAGAATTCTCTCCAGTAATTTCCCTACCACTGACGTAAGGCTCACCTGCCTGTAGTTCCCTGGGTTATCCTTGCTACACTTCTTAAACAAAGGACAACATTGGCTATTCTCCAGTCCTCCGGGACATCACCTGAAGACAGTGAGGATCCAAACATTTCTGTCAAGGCCTCAGCAATTTCCTCTCTAGCCTCCTTCAGTATTCTGGGGTAGATCCCATCAGGCCCTGGGGACTTATCTACCTTAATATTTTTCAAGGTGCCCAACACCTCGTCTTTTTGGATCTCAATGTGACCCAGGCTATCTACACACCTTAAAGGCAGCCCTGACCAGCACTCAGGCCACACCTCAGATGTCTTGGAACACCGCCCTCCCCACTCCCACCCGCCAGTTATCACTGCCAGATCACCCATACGTCCTTCCCCAACAGTTATAGGGCGGTACGGTAGCACAGTGATTAGCACTGTTGCTTCACAGCGCCAGGTTCAATTCAATGTCTGTGCAGATTCTGCACGTTCTCCTGTGTCTGCGTGGGTTTTCTCCGGTTTCCTCCCGAAAGACGTGCTGTTGGGTGAATTGGACATTCTGAATTCTCCCTCCGTGTACCCAAACAGGTACCGTAGTGTGGCGACTAGGGGCTTTTCACAGTACCTTCATTGCAGTGTTAATGTAAGCCTACTTGTGACAATAAAGACTATTATCATCCCCACCCCTCACTCTGACAGTCTTCACCAGCAAATCACCCCCTCCCACCCCGACTATCATCGGCGGCAGATCCCCTCGCCTCAATGTCCGCGCTCTCCCCCCACCCACCACACATATACGCATCCATTAGGGTCCTGCCCTGGCACTGTCAGGCTTTCATCACCAAGTTGGCACTACCAGTTTAGTGCTGCCACATCTGGCAGTGCCAACTGTGCCAGGGCACTGCCTGTGCATGTCACCCCACTAGCTGCCCCCGAGAGAGAGAGAGTTCAAAATCACAGAATCACAGAATAACCAATTGCAGAAGATGCCTGAAGAGTCTGTACCAACGTGTGAAAAATACCTGACCTGCCGACCTAATCCCATTTGCCAGCATTGGCCAAGAGCCTTGAATGTTATGATGTGCCAAATCATCCCCAATATTTAGTTATAAAGACACATTAAGTTATAGTTAATTTTTTCCACATGATAATTCATAGCTTATATTTCTGAAAAATGTTACTCTTACTTTTGCTGAGGTTAGTTTTGCTGACTAACTTCCATAGCGGTTCTCCTGATCTCCATCCTTAGTAGGAACATTGATGGGAAAGAGTGTAAATATTTATTTGTAATGACCCTTACAACCCATAGAATAGGAAAAATCTACCGATTGACAAAGTAGAGTTGAAACTCCGGTCTCCACATTCCAACCTATCTGGAGTTGGCTTCAAACCCTAAGCCCTTCTGACTCAAAGGCAGGAAGGTCAGTGCCATCTTCAGATGCTTCATCAATAATCTTCCTCCCGTCTTGAGGTCAGGTTTGTGGATGACAGCACAATGTTCAGCACCATTCACAACTCCTCAGATACTGAAGCAGTCCCTGTCCAAATGTAGCAAGACCTGGACAATATCCAGGCTTGGGCAGACAAATGACAAGTAATATTTGTGCCACACAAGTGCCAGGCAAAGATCATCTTCAATCAAAGAGAATGTAACCATGACCCTTTGACATTCAATGGCATTACCATTACTGAATCTCCCACTAGCAACATCCTGGGGGTTACCATTGACCAGAAACTGAATTGGACTAGCCATACAGATACTGTAGCTACAACATAAGGTCACAGGCTAGGGATCCTGCGGTGAGTAACTCACCTCCTGACACCCTGAAGCCTGTCCACCACCAGGCAGAAGTCAGGAGTGTGATGAAATCCTCTCCACTTGCCTGGATGAGTGCAGCCCTGACAAAACTCAAGAAACTCCAGGATAAAGCAGCCCACATACCGTGGGCAGCACGGTAGCATTGTGGTTAGCACAATTGCTTCACAGCTCCAGGGTCCCAGGTCGATTCCGGCTTGGGTCACTGTCTGTGCGGAGTCTGCACATCCTCCCCGTGTGTGCGTGGGTTTCCTCCGGTTTCCTCCCACAGTCCAAAGATGTGCAGGTTAGGTGGATTGGCAGTGATAAATTGCCCTCAGTGTCCAAAATTGCCCTTAGTGTTGGGTGGGGTTACTGGGTTATGGGGATAGGGTGGAGGTGTTGACCTTGGGTATGGAGCTCTTTCCAAGAGCGGGTGCAGACTCGATGTGCCGAATGGCCTCCTTCTGCACTGTAAATTCTATGATAAGAACATAAGAACTAGGAGCAGGAGTAGGCCATCTGGCCCCTCGAGCCTGCTCCGCCATTCAATGAGATCATGGCTGATCTTTTGTGGACTCAGCTCCACTTTCCGGCCCAAACACCATAACCCTTAATCCCTTTATTCTTAAAAAAACTATCTATCTTTACCTTAAAAACATTTAATGAAGGAGCCTCAACTGCTTCACTGGGCAAGGAATTCCATAGATTCACAACCCTTTGGGTGAAGAAGTTCCTCCTAAACTCAGTCCTAAATCTACTTCCCCTTATTTTGAGGCTATGCCCCCTAGTTCTGCTTTCACCCGCCAGTGGAAACAACCTTCCCGCATCTATCCTATCTATTCCCTTCATAATTTTATATCTTTCTATAAGATTCCCCCTCATCCTTCTAAATTCCAACGAGTACAGTCCCAGTCTACTCAACCTCTCCTCATAATCCAACCCCTTCAGCTCTGGGATTAACGCAGTGAATCTCCTCAAGTGCCAGTACGTCCTTTCTCAAGTAAGGAGACCAAAACTGAACACAATACTCCAGGTGTGGCCTCACTAACACCTTATACAATTGCAGCATAACCTCCCTTGTCTTAAACTCCATCCCTCTAGCAATGAAGGACAAAATTCCATTCGCTTTCTTAATCACCTGTAAACCAACTTTTTGCGACTCATGCACGAGCACACCCAGGTCTCTCTGCACAGCAGCATGCTTTAATATTTTATCGTTTATATAATAATCCCTTTTGACATCTACAGCACTTCCCTCATCAATCAACATTGTCACTTCCTCAAGGAATTGCTACCCCTTCCACAAACGTTGCCCTTCCATTGATGCACAGTGGTCACAGTGTGTACCACCTACAAGATGCACTGCAGTAACTCTCCAAGGTTCCTCAGACAGCACCTTCCAAACCCATGACCACTACCATCTGGAAGGACAAGAGCAGCAGATACCTGGGAACCCCACTACCTGGAGGTTCCTCTCCAAGTCACTCAGCATCTTGACTAGTAAATATATCGGCCGTTCCTTCACTGTCGCTGGAACTCCCTCCCTAACAGCACAGTGGGTGTACCTACACCACATGTACTGCAGTGGTTCAAGAGGACAGCTCCCCATCACCTTCTCAAAAGCAACTAGAGATGGGCAGTAAATGCTGGCCTAACCAGTGACACCCACATCCCGTAAATTACTAAAAAGAAACTAGCCCAAAGTGTGTGGATGCTGAACAGGCATGGGCTTGGCTCCTGCAAAGCCGTGTACAAAACCCCTCATCCGCTATCAAGTCCTTGCATGAGGAATGATCATTAATCAAGGTACCACAGCAGTGAGAGCACCTGTGGAACCTTCTCTTAAGACAAGTCAAAGTAGGATGTTAGAGACGAACACTGAAAGAGAAGAAGAAATGCAAGAAGACAGAGTAGACAGGTTCTTGATTAATAAGGGGATCAGCGGTTATGGGGAGAAGGCAGGAGAATGGGGATGAGAAAATATCAGCCATGACTGAAAGGCGGAGCTGACTAGATGGGCTGAGTGGCCTAATCCTGCTCCTATGTCTGATGGTCTTATGTTTCAATCTGAAATATTTGTTTTTATGGCTGGCAACCTGTTTAACATCATTTGGTTTGGACAATTTAGATGCTTCGCGGATGCCAGGAACACCTGGACCAGGCGCCTATAATCCAGGGAGTGCCCCCCACCTCAATGAACACAGATCACCAGCGTATTCCATGGGATCCCGAACTCGATACCGCAAGTTGGATGTTGTTCCTGCTCCGAACAGCTATACTCTTCCAGCATTAATGGGACCAAAGGTTCCCACCAAGCCTTCCAGCGCTAGTTTCTCAGTCACTGGGAGGACGAGAAGAGAAGATCTGACCAAAACCCCAGGGCCTGGCCGCTACAATCGCACTGACCCTAACATTTACCTTCGGAAACTTCCAGCCTACTCGATGCTGGGCCGATATGAATTGCCCACCTATTACACCCAGCAGCCAGGACCTGGAGCCCATAGCCCTGAAAAGGTGACCGTCAATAAGCCAAGTATCCCAGCGTTCTCTATGGGAATGAGGCATTCAGAGTTCGTCACCCCTCTTATCATTGACATGACAGATTGAGGTCAATCTCGTTAACTAAACCCAAGAATTTTGGTCAATTACAGCTTAATTCTGTTTTGAAATCTTTGTGACCCTTCAACTATAAATTCTGTAACTTGCAAAGCCAATATCAAACTTTTATACTATTTTCATATAATTTTTATTACTTCCCTTTGACAAATTTTACAAGGGGTCTCTCATGCACATTATTAATCTGGAATATATACTTTGAATAGAAAGGCATTGTTTAAATAGGACAATGACCAGTTAGTCTCCACTGATAATAGTAACTTCATAGATGTCAGAATTGCCATTGTTTCCGAATTACCCATTTCACTACCAGGAAATGTATAATGCTTAAAGCTTAAGGAACATCTCTGGTTTTATTATATCCTTGCTTCATAAACATTTGTGACTGCACAGAGCAATGTTTCCTGAGGAATTTTTATTCTTTCATAAGATCTTACTACATGTTACTTTATACCTTCTCTAATATTGCACCCTGCACATGGCAAATCACGCTAACACACAACACCGTGAACTGCAGTGCCCATTTCGTATCTCCCCAATACCCATTTTTCACACAGGGGGAAACAATCAATCCCAATGGACCATTTTCTATGGAGTACAGTGAGATCATCAAATAAGAGAAGAGGAAGAAATAGGCAATTGATCTCAGAGTCGCTACGGAACAGAAAGAGTCCACTCAGCCCATTGTGTCTGCACCGGCTCTCTGCATGAGCACCGTGACTCAGTTCTATTCCCCTGCCTTTTCCTCACACCCCCACCCATTGTTTCTATTCAAATAATCATCTAACATCCTCATGAATGCCTCGATTGAACCTTCCCCCACCGTGCAGTCCAGGCCCAAACCAGTCGCTGTCTGAAAAAGTTTTTCTCACGTCACATTTGCTTATTTTGCAAATCATTTTAAATCTATACCCTGTCGTCTTGATCCTTTTACGAGCGGGAACAGTTTCTCCCTGTCTACTCTGTCCAGCCCCCTCATGATTTTGGGCATTTGTATCAAACCCCCTGTTAGCCTTATTCTTTCCAAGGAGAATAGTCCCAAACCCTTCAATCTATCCTCATAACTGAAGTTTCTCATCCCTGGAAAGTTCCTGTAAACCTCATCTGCCCTCACTCCAATGTATTCAAATTGTTGAAACTGTATAGTGTTGCACCTTAAACTGTGCACAATATTCCAGCTGAGGTCCCTATTTGAGGCAGGTTACTTGCAATTGACAAATTCAATAAGTCAGGAATTGAAGCAGAGACCTCCATAAGGGAGTGGTTTAAGTAAAAGTCTGAGATCGACCGTGGAAATTGCCTTAGAATCTGATCCATCAGCAGTAGATCACATGGTGCATTAATTCGCCAATCCAGTGTTTTTCAAACTTTTTTTCCCGGGACCCATCTTTGCCAACCTGTGGGACTCACGCTGGTCGACTTTCAGGCCACATTTGCTTACCTTTAATGTGAAAGGGGAGCCTGCTTGGTCTTCACGATCTCACTCAAATCAGGTTCACAGGAGGAGAGGGCAAAGCGCACATCAGGTGCAGACTTCAGTCAGTTCCGTTGTGCCGTCTTCATCTTTATGAAAACGGAAAATCCAACCTCGCACATGTAGATCGCCATGAAGGGCAATAGCAACAAAATGTTTGTTTTACTCAGCACTGGTTACTCCTGAGAGATGCTACTCCAGAATGCTGACAGCCTCATGGACTTGTGGCGTGTTTTTAATGTGCTGTCACAGGTCAGACACAGCAGCATAGTCTTTTCATTTGGAGTCAGCTATAAGTTAATAACTGTCTCTGGGGTCTCAACCACAAAAATAATCTTACACCCATTTTTCAAAAATCTGAACTTCTCCTCTCATTTGCCAGTAATTCTTTGCATACAACAAATGTGGGCGTTGCGTTCTTATTTGCATTGGCTCAATTGACAAAGCCATACACTGAGAAATAATTTTTATACTGTTTTGTTCCCGAGTTAAGTTTCTTCTTTGTAGGCTGTTAGCCAAAGACCCTGGAGTTCTGCACAGAGCTAACACTAGCACAGCTCTGTCCTACCTTCTCCTGGGCAGCACTTTCTAGCAGATTGAGATGGGAGATCCTGTCCAGTAGGTACTCTGCATATCTATGTCTCTTTTCGCCAAGAAAATGATTCATCTTCACAGTCCCCTTGCCTTGCTTGCCAACAACTGGTAAATAGAAGCCCTCCTCCGTGATTTGGTGCAAACAGCACGCCCATACAGGGCATTTGACATCAAATGGACATGTAGGGTGTGTGATATGCTGACTGCTGACACATCTGGCCGGAAGACTGCATACAGCTTCATTTCCTTCTCATTTAAAATGCAGCAGAAGCCACCATTCTCAACAGAAATGCGGGTAGCAGCCATTGGGTGCTTCTCCCGTGATCAGGATCACAGCAGGAATGCCACCACATTCACTCCATGAACCACCCGACACCCGCCTGCGACCCACCCGTGGGTCGCAACCTGCACTTCGAAAAACCCTGTCCCAAATCATCGGTAGAGCTTCCATTGATTTTATGCAAATTTAACAGGTACAATCTAATATCAATCTTGGGTATAGTGGGTACAGTCTAATATCAACCTGGGGTACAGTCTAATATCAACCTGGGGTATAGTCTAATATCAACCTTGGGTACAGTCTAATATCAATCTGGGGTACAGTCTAATATCAACCTGGGGTACAGTCTGATATCAATCTGGGGTACAGTCTAATATCAATCTGGGATACAGTCTAATATCAATCTGGGGTACAGTCTAATATCAACCTGGGGTACAGTCTGATATCAATCTGGGGTACAGTCTAATATCAATCTGGGGTACAGTCTAATATCAATCTGGGGTACAGTCTAATATCAATCTGTGATACAGTCTAATATCAATCTGGGATACAGTCTAATATCAATCTGGGGTACAGTCTAATATCAACCTGGGGTACAGTCTAATATCAATCTGTGATACAGTCTAATATCAATCTGGGATACAGTCTAATATCAATCTGGGATACAGTCTAATATCAACCTGGGGTACAGTCTAATATCAATCTGGGGTACAGTCTAATATCAATCTGGGATACAGTCTAATATCAATCTGGGATACAGTCTAATATCAATCTGGGGTACAGTCTAATATCAACCTGGGGTACAGTCTAATATCAACCTGGGGTACAGTCTAATATCAATCTGTGATACAGTCTAATATCAATCTGGGATACAGTCTAATATCAATCTGGGGTACAGTCTAATATCAACCTGGGGTAGTCTAATATCAATCTGGGATACAGTCTAATATCAATCTGGGGTACAGTCTAATATCAACCTGGGGTACCGTCTAATATCAATCTGGGGTACAGTCTAATATCAATCTGGGGTACAGTCTAATATCAACCTGGGATACAGTCTAATATCAATCTGGGGTACAGTCTAATATCAATCTGGGGTACAGTCTAATATCAATCTGGGATACAGTCTAATATCAATCTGGGGTACAGTCTAATATCAATCTGGGGTACAGTCTAATATCAATCTGGGATACAGTCTAATATCAATCTGGGATACAGTCTAATATCAATCTGGGGTACAGTCTAATATCAATCTGGGGTACAGTCTAATATCAACCTGGGGTACAGTCTAATATCAACCTGGGATACAGTCTAATATCAATCTGGGGTACAGTCTAATATCAATCTGGGATACAGTCTAATATCAATCTGGGGTACAGTCTAATATCAATCTGGGGTACAGTCTAATATCAATCTGGGATACAGTCTAATATCAATCTGGGGTACAGTCTAATATCAATCTGGTGAACAGTCTAATATCAACCTGGGGTACAGTCTAATATCAACCTGGGGTACAGTCTAATATCAACCTGGGGTACAGTCTAATATCAATCTGGGATACAGTCTAATATCAATCTGGGATACAGTCTAATATCAATCTGGGGCACAGTCTAATATCAATCTGGGGTACAGTCTAATATCAATCTGGGATACAGTCTAATATCAATCTGGGGCACAGTCTAATATCAATCTGGGGCACAGTCTAATATCAATCTGGGGTACAGTCTAATATCAATCTGGGGTACAGTCTAATATCAATCTGGGATACAGTCTAATATCAATCTGGGGCACAGTCTAATATCAATCTGGGGCACAGTCTAATATCAATCTGGGGTACAGTCTAATATCAATCTGGGATACAGTCTAATATCAATCTGGGGCACAGTCTAATATCAATCTGGGGTACAGTCTAATATCAATCTGGGGTACAGTCTAATATCAATCTGGGGTACAGTCTAATATCAATCTGGGATACAGTCTAATATCAATCTGGGGTACAGTCTAATATCAACCTGGGGTACAGTCTAATATCAATCTGGGGTACAGTCTAATATCAACCTGGGGTACAGTCTAATATCAACCTGGGGTACAGTCTAATATCAACCTGGGGTACAGTCTAATATCAATCTGGGGTACAGTCTAATATCAATCTGGGGTACAGTCTAATATCAATCTGGGGTACAGTCTAATATCAATCTGGGGTACAGTCTAATATCAATCTGGGGTACAGTCTAATATCAATCTCGGATACAGTCTAATATCAATCTGGGGTACAGTCTAATATCAATCTGTGGTACAGTCTAATATCAATCTGGGGTAGTCTAATATCAATCTGGGGTACAGTCTAATATCAACCTGGGGTACAGTCTAATATCAATCTGGGGTACAGTCTAATATCAATCTGGGGTACAGTCTAATATCAACCTGGGGTACAGTCTAATATCAATCTGGGATACAGTCTAATATCAATCTGGGGTACAGTCTAATATCAATCTGGGATACAGTCTAATATCAATCTGGGGTACAGTCTAATATCAACCTGGGGTACAGTCTAATATCAACCTGGGGTACAGTCTAATATCAACCTGGGGTACAGTCTAATATCAATCTGGGGTACAGTCTAATATCTGACATTGAATGGTGGAGCAGACTCAATGGGCTGATTGGCCTATTTCTTCTACGTTTTATGGTCTGTGGATTGTTGGGTATTAATAAATTACTCACTAGTAAAGTTACCATATTATTCAGGATGGTGACTCAAACATCAAGGGTATTTTACGAGTTTTAATTCTGTTATTTTGCTTGAAAGTCTGGAGTTAAGTGCCAAGGGCGCTGATTGGAGAGCGCCTCCTCAGGAGGTAAAAACCCTCTGAGGGTAGCCAAGATGGGGTTTTATGTCAAAAAGCACATCTTTAGCACAAGATACCCCATTTTAATCCCAACTCACACACAACAAATAGGGCCTTTACAGAGGTTGGCGTAGGGAAAAGAAAACACCTTTTGCCAACGGGAATAATTCTAGCAAAAAGGATAAAGTTCAAAGGGTTTTGACACTGTCAATCTGGTGGCCCTATGTGCGAAGATGGCTCACTGGTCACAGTAGTTGTCTGGAAGTTCTTTCCACAGGAACTTTGATGAATCAATGTACCCACGATCGCTCTCATTGCAGATGTTCAGGCTTCTAACTACAGACAAGTTATACTGAGATGTATTTGCGGGCAGAAGGTGGATAATCACATTGAACTCCAGGTACGGCAGAGAGCGCGAGCGAGTGAGAGCATGTTGAGAAACCTTCCCGTTTGGTGTAGTCCCAAATCACACACCTAAACCAAACCAAAAGTCCTAAAACAGAAACCTCCTTTATAGTTAGTTGGTTTCCAGTATTGCAGCAGGGTTTTTCATCAACTGAAAACAGTCGTTTCCCTCCAGCAATTACAATTCAAGTAAACAAATAGCTCTTACTTCCCCACATGTCTTGCTGGTCATTCAAATGCGGGATGGGGAATGGGAATGGGATGAGAATGGGAATGGGAAGGGAAGGGCTAGGAGATTGTGATCAGTGCAGCTGTAGGATTTCGAGGATTTATAGCAGATAATACAGAGAGAGAAGTCAGGGACGGGAAGAATCTTTTTAAAAAATTCTTTCATAGGATGTGGTCATCACCGGTAAGACCAGCATTTGTTGCCCATCTGAAGGGCAATTAGGGATGGGCAACGTGTGAAGATGAGGAAGAGTAGATTTTGACAAAGGGTGAGTAATAGAGTCTGCAGTTAATTTTAAAACAATATAAAAACACCAAAGAGCGATTCACGTGCTCAGCACGACTGCCAAGATTGTTGGTGGATGAAGGAAGCTGTGAGCACACACATAATGACTCCGATACCTCAGCAAAACTGAATGGCTTCAGGTGAGAAAATTGGAGGAATAGTTTCCAAAAGTATCCATACTTCAGTTCTTACCCTTCCTCAAAGGCATTGCTACAGATATTAGAATGAGGTACTACACAGACCTGGGACCAGTCAACAATCTCCAAAGTTGAGGAGCATCACAGATCGATGTGCAACAGGTGTCAGACTGGAGATGGGAGGAATTAATCCAATACAATTGCTGCAAGCATTATGCAAAGCCAAAGCTTACAATAGCTGAATGTTAGGAAAACAAATAGAGTCATACAACTTATAATTTAAAATAAAAACAGCTCCCCTGACGTTTGACGCTTTAAAGGTAACGGGTTTTGTGACACCTCACATATAAAATGGTGGGCGACTTGTTTTGCAGTATTTCATCTTTTTTAAGCATAAACCATTGCACTGTGTGCTAACAGGGTGGCTATTGTGCTTCACTTTCTGCCTCTGCTTATTGTTCAGAAGGCAGCTCCAGACTATTTGGCTCTTTCGGATGAGAAGGTAAACCAAGGCCTTCTGCCCTCGAAATGTGACGATTGCATGACGTTACTTTGAAGTGCAGTGGGGGGGGGGGGGGGGGGGGGAAGAGAAGGGTGGGGGGTGGGGGGGAGGGGGGGTGGGGGGGGAGGGGGGGGGAGAGGGAGGTTATCCCTATTATCCCAACCAATAATTATCCCTCAGTCAATGTCACAAGGGGCATCATCACATTGCTGTTTGTGGGAATGTACAGTGCAGATTGGCTGCTGCATTCCTACATGACAACAGTGACTACACTTTAGGAGTATTTCATTGGCTGCAAAGGACTTTGGAGCACCTGGAAATCATGGAAAGGTGCTATATAAATGCAAGTCTTTCTTTCAATATTTTGGTACAGGCAAGAACCCTCACAACATTGAAGAAGCATTTAGATGAGCACTTGCCATAGCATGCAAGTGCTGGAAAATTGCACACATTGGGCCGAATGGCCTCGCGCCGTGCTGTAAAACTCTGACTCGAATACAATTCTCCTTCAGATTCCTTTGGGAATTAGCTGATGGGCTTCCATGACTCAACGTTGTGACATTCCTTCCCAAACATAAATCTTGATGAACAAGCTCTGGACCTCCCTAAACCTCTTGACCTTGCCTTCCTTCCTTCAGACTGTTCTTTAAACCTACCCTTTAAGTATGTTCAAGACTGAAATAGACATTTTTATTCAGTAAGAGAATCGAGGGTTATGGAGATAAGGCTGGAAAGTGGAGCTGGGGATTATCAGAACAGATCAGTCATGATCTCATCGAATGACAGAAAAGACTCGATGGGCCAAATGGCCTATTTCTGCTCCTATTTGATATGGCCCCCCTTTGACCTAGTATGTGGTCATCGGATCTAATATCACTTTATGTAGTTTGGCATCACGTGTTTTATACTATTCCTATAATGTGAAGTTTCTGGAGGTGTTGAAGGTTCGAATGAATATAAGTTGCTGTTATTTTTGACCAATTATTTCAGTTGATATAGTCCCTGCCCAAATCTATTCACCTTAAAACTCTGGCAATTTAATATGGGACATTGTAATGACCTGATTTCAATCAGATGCATGGTGTAGATTATCTTTCTGGATTCTTGTTTTTATTTTAAGGATTAGTCAAGAATCAAAGTTTTCTGGTTAGAGTACCCAATTCATTTTTTCCAATTAAGGAGCAATTTAGCATGTTCAATCCACCTACCCTGCACATCTTTGGGATGTGGGGGCGAAACCCACGCAGACACGGGGAGAATGTGCAAACTCCACACGGACAGTGACCCAGAGCCGGGATCGAACCTGGGACCTCAGCGCCGTGAGACTGCAGTGCTAACCACTGCACCACTGTGCCACCGTGCTGCCCTAGGGGCAATTTATCACGGCCAATCCATGATAACCTGCACATCTTTGGACTGTGGGAGGAAACCGGAGCACCCGGAGGAAACCCACGCTCATCTTCATTGTTGGGTACATTCATCCAGAAATGTGCAAACTCCACACAGAGAATGACCCAAGGCTGGAATTGAACCAGGGTCCCTGGTGCTGTGCGGCAGCAGTGCTAACCACTGTGCCGCCCTGTAACATTGTCCACTTGCTGATTGTGGTGCTTTCAGGGACAATCTGCAAAACTGTTCCAATATGCCCTCTGGTGGATTCCCCAAATAGTACCAGCAATAGAGCTCAGAGGATGTTGCACTTCAGGCAAATACTGTGGGCGCGATTCTCCCAAAACGGGAGAAATTGTAAGACTGGCGTCAAACCCGGGCGGGTTTGACGCCAGCGCGCCCCTTCCCGACCGGGAACTGATTCTGGTCCCCGGTCGGGGCTAGCGGCCCGACGCCGTAAGCTCCGGCATCACGGGCTTAACGAAATTCGTTAAGCCCGCTTGCCGGAGTTAGCGCCGGCTGACGCGTCATATGACGTCAGCCGCGCATGCGCGGATTGGAAGACTCCAACCCGCGCATGCGCGGATGATGTCATCGCGTATTTGCGCGAAACCCGCGCATGCGCGGGCCGGGATGCCCCTCAGCCGCCCCGCGAATGGATACTGCGGGGCGGCGGAAGGAGAAATAGTGTGCGGGCATCGGTGCCCACCGATCGCGGGCCCATGGCACCCTTGGCACGGCCGTGGTACTGCCGTGCCAATCGGTGCCATGGTTATAAAAAGCGAGTTGTTCCCGCCGTTTTTACGAACGGCCAGACCAGGTGTGTTTGCCGTTCGTAAAAACAGCGTAAAGGGCTGGGACTTTGGCCCATCTATCAGCTGTGAATCGCTGCCGGCCGTAAAAAAACGGCGGCAGCGATTCGTGTCGGGAGTTGGGCGGGGGGTGGGGAGAATAACGGGAGGACGGGAAAAATGTCGGGAAGGCCCTCCCGCTATTCTCCGACCCGTCGTGGGGGGCGGAGAATCGCGCCCAGAATGTATATATGCCAATCTGTAGGGGAAATAAATAGCACAACATAAAAACCCAGATAAAATAGTCACCAAACAAATTAAAAGTTAAAATTAAAATTAACTTTGGAAAGACAAACTGACTCATCTTTAATGGAGTCTAACTCAATTCTATCATCTCGTGTTTTGGTTCCCTGATTTAAGAAAGGATATAATTGTATTAGTAGTTCAGGAACATTTCACACGACTGATTCCTGGAATGAGGGGGGTTATCTGACAAGGAAAGGTTGGCCCTGTGAGTTCCGATGACAGGCATTCTTACTGAAGGATGTGAGATTCTGAGTGGACTTGACAGGGTAAATGCTGAAAGAATGTTTCCCTTCGTGGGAAAAGCTGGAACTAGGGAACAGAAGTTTAAAAATAAGGAGTCGTCCATTTAAAATGGAGATGGGGAGAATTCTTTTCTCCGGAGGTTGTGATCTGTGGAGTCAAAGGACATCTAGGAAGGAAGGAGAATGAGGCCACAATCAGATTGGTCATGGACCTTACTGAATGGTGGAGCAGGCTTGAGGCTCCCGTTACAATTTTTAAGTGAATAATGAAGATATCATGGATGTGTCACACTACAAATCAAGCGGTGCTGATAAAAATCGGAGATCAAAAGAACTCTTCTGACTATAATCAGGAAGAGTTCGTTGGAGCTCTGGCATGTAATTAAAAAAACATGATTTAGAAAGTCTGATGGACAAGATAAATAGTAAAAGATCAAGGTAGATGAAGACTGATCAATCATTCTGAAGAGCCTCCCAAACTGGATGAATGTAGCCAACAATGAAGATGAGCCACACTTCTAGACCAAAACTAACATGGTGACCAACTTAGGTACCTGAGATTTACAGCTCATCCAAACAATTCCCCCCACCCCACCCCACCCCGCACAAACAGGCCCATGCTGGTGTTTCTGCATTGTGATAAATAAAATATCAGCATTAAATAATAATAATCTTTATTATTATCATCACAAGTAGCCTTACATTAACATTGCAATGTAATTGCTGTGAAAAGCCCCCAGTTGCCACATTCCAGCACCTATTCGGGTACAGTACGTCTTTTGGGACTTGTGGGAGGAAACCGGAGCACCCGGAGGGAACCCACGTAGACACGGGGAGAACGTGCAGACTCCGCACAGACAGTGACCCAAGCCAGGAATCGAACCTGGTACCCTGGAGCTGTGAAGCAACTGTGCTAACCACTATGGTACCGTGCTGCCCTGTGGTTTTTGCTTAATTACCTTGGAAAGACGGGATGACATTTCACGACGATTCATCAACTTGGAGGCTGTTGCTGGGCTCCATTGCCTCCTTCAGGAGACTGAGTGAGGATTAGGTCGATTGTATGAGATGGGCAGATTGTACCCGACACCTTTGAATAACGTGGTCTGAAAATGTATTTTCTACTTCCTTCCCTGGTGGTTAACGGGCAAACATTTGGGATCTGATTGGCCTGTCCATGTTATTGCTCTCCAGGTACGATGTCCTTTCTCTGGGAGAAATGCAGAGACTTTCCTTCACTCGGCTCTTCTATCACCAGCCTAAATACGCAGGTTTGTGTTCATCAGCACCTCCTCCCAGAAGCTGAATCCATTCTTCAACAGAGCACAGACCACCCTGAGCTGGAGATCCCTGATTCCCACCTTGAAGGTTTATATTGACTGGTTTTTATCAAATCCTTTGCTCGCTCTAAACTTCCAAAGTTGCTCTGTCCATTTTGGAGAGTGGATTTGTTGACTGTTGGTTGGGTCTTGGGGACCTTGTTCAGGTTGGATAATTTCAGGGGGACGGCGTTTGTGAAGAATTGAGGCCAACGCTGGGAGTTCCTGCTTTAGCTGTGCTGACAGGAGATGGATATCAGGTGGATCCAGGTGCTGTTGATCCAGGTGCTGTTGATCCAGGTGCTATTGATCCAGGTGCTGTTGATCCAGGTGCTGTTGCAGTTGAAGGAAGACAGAATTCACCTGAGGCCGCTCTGGAAACAATGACCCAGGCCTGCGAAATGAAAGCACACCTATGCTGGTCAGGGTGAGACGCCTCCAGTTTACCCATGCCCAAGTGGTACAGCATAAACTCAACGGGAGAACATGAGGGCCAACACACCACCTGTTTTATAGCACATTGGAGCATCGGTGAATTGTGTACTGTTCCAAAAAAAACTCTGAAAACAGAACCATCTGCTGTGCATTATCGGTCAGATGGTGCTGAGATGGGTGTTCCTGCAAACCGGAACCTTCTGTTCCTTCGGTCCCTGTAACTCTGATATGAAAAATATTCAGCGTGTTTTATTTCCCAATCTCTCACAAACGTTTCAATGACGAAGCTGTTGAGCCCGGATCGTGCGTTGGATTAACACAAATGACTTTCCTTTTTGAGAGTCCTGGGTTTAATTCTAACGCAGCACAATGGAATAAAAGTCATTATTGTTGTAAGGCTCCAATCCAGACAGTACCAACTCTGTTAATCTAGTGATGCAACTTGCCAATTATCCTGTGAGTTGGACAGGGAACTTGGTTGAGGGAACTTAACACCGCATGGAGTAGTTGAGATGAAGAGCATAATTGCTGTTCAAAGGGAAAGCTACATAGGGATAAAGGATTGGAGGGTTATGTTGATGGGTTTAGCTCACTGGGCTAAATCGCTGGCTTTTAAAGCAGACCATGCATGCCAGCAGCACGGTTCAATTCCCGTACCAGCCTCCCCGAACAGGCGCCGGAATGTGGCGACTAGGGGCTTTTCACAGTAACTTCATTGAAGCCTACTCGTGACAATAAGCAATTTTCATTTTCATTTCATTTCTAGGAGGGACTTATGTGGACCTTTGATCCTAGCATTGACTGGTTGGAGCCAAGAGAGAATATCAAACTAAGCTAGAGTCACAGACAGACTCTGCGATTGTGGCAAGGACTAAACAACATAACGGGCTACAAAGCGAAGCCGAGCAGTATCTCTGGCAGCAGCGCACCCCTCCCAGATGAACTCAATGCATTCTATGCTCGGTTCGTGCAGGTAACCAACAATCCGCTGTCGAGTGCCCCAGCAGCTCATAATTCACCCGTACCCACCATCACAGCTTCCGAAGTCAGATCGGCCTTCCTGAAAGTGAACCCACGGAAGGCGATGGGCCCGGACGGGATCCCTGGTCGTGCAGTCAGAGCCTGCGCGGACCAGCTGGCAGAGGTATTCACAGACATCTTTAACCTATCCCTACTCCACTCCGAGGTCCCCACCTGCTTCAAGAAGACCACCATCATACCGGTACCAAAGAAGAACCAGGCAACATGCCTCAATGACTACCGCCCGGTGGCCCTGACGTCAGTTGTAATGAAGTGCTTCGAGAGGCCCCAAACGGCGCTGCTTTAACGCATCCCGGTGGGGGAAGGTGCCTGGAGAAGCTTGCCCCACACTATATGGTGCTCATCCGGAGTGGGACGAAGAAAAAAGCTGCAGCAGCTCCCAAAAAAAGGGGGAAGAAAAACAAAATGGCGGCCGGTGGAACACCCAAGGACTGGTGGAAGTGGGCGCAGGAGCAGCAGGCCTCTCTTCTGCGCTGTTTTGCGGAGCTGAAGGCTGAGCTGCTGGACTCCCTGAATGCGACTACCAACAAGCTGCTTGGGACCCAGGCGGCCCAGGGGGTGGCCATTCGGGAGTTGCAGCAGCAGGCCGCTGAGAGGGAGGAGGGGGCCGTGGTCCTTGTGGGGAAAGTGGAGTTGCACGAGGCACTTCACAAAAAGTGGCAAGACCGCTTGGAGGAACTGGACGTTCGCACGAGGCAAAAGAATATGAGGATCCTGGGCCTGGCGGAGGGGCTGGAGGGGTCGGATCTTCCGTCTTATGTGACCACGATGCTGAGCTCGTTGATGGGAGCGGGGTCCTTCCATTTGCCCCTGGAGCTTGAGGGAGCTCACAGAGTGCTGGCCAGGAGGCCCAAAGCAAATGAGCCCCCGAGGGCGGTGCTGGTGCGGTTCCATCGATTCAGCGACCGGGAGTGTGTGCTGCGCTGGGCCAAGAAAGAGAGGAGCAGCAAGTGGGAGAATTCGGTAGTGAGAATCTACCAGGACTGGAGTGCGGAGGTGGCTAAGCAGCGGGCCGGGTTCAACCGGACGAAGGCGGTGCTTCATGCCAAGCAGGTCAGATTTGGAATGCTGCAGCCTGCGCGTCTGTGGGTGACATATAAGGACCGGCACCACTACTTCGAGTCCCCGGAGGAGGCATGGGCCTTTGTACAGGCGGAGAAGCTGGACTCGAACTAGGGTCTGGGGACACACTATGGCCGTTGCTGTTTTCGCTGTTGCTGTTCTTCAATTTTGACAGGTGTTATTTTTATGCTGGTTTTCTTTTTGCTCTGTTTCCGGGTGGGTTTGTCTGTTGGGTATGGGTGTGGGGTATGTGGGGAATGTTGGGGGTATGTGCTTTATATGTTCTCTTCTGTACGGGGCTGGGGGTTGGGGTGAAACTGGAATTTGGGGAGCTGTGTCAGAAGGGTGGGGTGTGGCAGTGTGAAAGCGCGGGCTTTCCTCTGGTTTCCCGCACCGCGGGGCAGGGGGGGCGGAGCTGGAGGTGGGGGCGGGGCCTCTACTGGTTTTCTTTCCCGTGCTGAAGCGGTGCCAAGGGGGTGTGGCAAGAGGGGGATGACCCCATGCCGGGAGGGGATGGGATTTGGCGGGAGCTGCCGGGGTCAGCAGAAGTCAGCTGACTCACGGAAGTACCATGGAGGGTGCGTCGCGGCTAGGTGGGGTCCTAGCCTGGGGGTGGGGGGGGGGGGAGGGATACCGGGTTGCTGCTGGAATGGCCAGGAAGGAGCTGGTGTGGGCCGGGGGGGTAGAGGAGAGGCGTTATTGCCATGGGGAACGGGTCAGGCGGGGCGAGCTGGCCTGGGGCGAGCAGTCGATGAGCTATGGCTAGCCGGCGGGGGAGAGGGGCGGGTTGCCCTCTGATCCGGCTGATTACCTGGAACGTGAGGGGGCTGAATGGGCCGGTTAAGAGAACCAGGGTATTTTCTCATCTGAGGGGATTGAAGGCGGACGTGGCTATGCTCCAGGAGACCCACTTGAAGGTGGCGGACCAGGTCCGTCTGAGGAAGGGGTGGGGGGGGGGGGGGGCAGGTTTATCATTCAGGATTGGACGCGAAGAACCGGGGGTGGCGATCCTGGTGGGGAAGAGGGTGGCGTTTGAGGCGGCTGAGGTGGTGTCAGACAAGGAGGGCAGATATATCATGGTGAGGGGTAGGCTGCAGGGAGAGAAGGTGGTGCTGGTTAATGTATACGCCCTGAATTGGGATGATGCCGGCTTCATGAGGCGCTTGTTGGGCCGCATCCCGGACCTGGAGGCGGGGGGCCTGATCATGGGGGGAGATTTTAACACAGTGCTGGATCCCACACTGGACCGGTCCAGTTCAAGGACGGGTAGGAGACCGGCGGCGGCCAAAGTGCTGAGGGGATTCATGGACCAGATGGGAGGGGTGGATCCCTGGAGGTTTGGGAGACTGAGAGCGCGGGAGTATTCCTTTTTCTCTCACGTCCATAGGGTTTATTCCCGGATAGACTTTTTTGTCCTGAGCAGGGGATTGATCCCGAAGGTGCAGGATGCAGAGTATTCGGCCATAGCGATTTCGGACCATGCTCCGCACTGAGCTGATCTGGAGATGGGGGAGGCGCAGGACCAGCGCCCGCTCTGGCGCCTGGATGTGGGGATGCTGGCTGAGAAGGAGGTGTGTAGGAGGGTCCGGAGAAGCATTGAGGGGTATCTGGACACCAATGATACGGGGGAGGTCCGGGTGGGGATGGTCTGGGAGGCTCTGAAAGCAGTGATCCGGGGGGGAGCTGATCTCCATCCGGGCCCACAGGGAAAGGAGGGAGAGGAGGGAGAGGGAGAGACTGGTGGGGGAGCTCCTGGATGTGGATAGGAGATACGCGGAGGCACCGGAGGAGGGGTTGCTGGGGGAACGGCGTAGTTTGCAGGTCAAATTTGACTTGCTGACCACCGGAAAGGCGGAGACACAGTGGAGGAGGGCGCAGGGCACGGTATATGAGTATGGGGAGAAGGCGAGTAGGATGTTGGCGCATCAGCTCCGTAGGCGAGATGCGGCTAGGGAAATTGGTGGAGTGAAGGATGGGGGTGGAAATGTAGTGCAGAAGGGGACAGAAGTAAACGGATCTTTAGGGACTTTTACGAGGAACTGTACCGGTCGGAACCTCCGATGGGGAGAGAGGGGATGGAGAGCTTCATGAACAGGCTATGTTCCCCAAGGGTTCAAGAGGGGCTGGTAGAGGGGCTGGGGGCACCAATAGAGCTGGAGGAGCTAGTCAGGGGGATTGGACAAATGCAGTCAGGTAAGGCCCCGGGGGCGGAATATTACAAAAAGTTTGCGGACCTGGTGGGCCCCCTGTTGGTGCGAAACTTCAATGAGGCATGGGAGGGGGGGGCTTTGCCCCCGACGATGTCGCGGGCGCTGATCTCTTTGATCCTAAAGCGGGATAAGGACCCCTTGCAGTGTGGATCATACAGGCCTATCTCGCTCCTCAATGTAGACGCTAAGTTGCTGGCGAAGATCCTGGCCACCAGGATAGAGGATTGTGTGCCAGGGGATCTACACGAGGATCAAACAGGATTTGTCAAGGGGCGGCAGCTCAACACGAATGTGCGGAGACTGCTAAATGTTATCATGATGCCGGCGGTAGAGGGGGAGGCGGAGATAGTGGTGGCGCTGGATGCGGAGAAAGCGTTTGATAAAGTTGAGTGGGGGTACCTGTGGGATGTGCTGGAGCAGTTCGGATTTGGGGAGGGATTCATCAAATGGGTGAGGCTGCTCTACGTGGCTCCGATGGCGAGTGTAGTCACAAATGGAAGGAGATCGGAGTACTTTAGGCTCTATCGTGGGACCAGGCAGGGGTGCCCCCTGTCCCCCCTGCTCTTTGCACTGGCGATTGAACCACTGGCTGTGGCGTTGAGGGAGTCATGGAGATGGAGGGGTCTGGTGCGGGGTGGGGAGGAACATCGGGTATCGCTGTATGCGGACGACCTGCTGTTGTATGTGGCGGACCCAGAGGGGGGAATGCCGGGGGTGATGGAGCTGTTAGCGGAATTTGGGGGCTTTTCGGGCTATAAGCTAAATTTAGGAAAGAGCGAGGTATTTGTAGTGCATCCGGGGGATCAAGAGGAGGGAATTGGGAGGCTCCCTTTTAGGAGGGCAGTGAAGAGTTTCAGGTACCTGGGGGTGCAGGTGGCCAGGAGTTGGGGGACTCTCCATAAGCTTAACTTCACCAGACTAGTGGAGCAGATGGAGGAGGAATTTAAAAGGTGGGACATGGTGCCGCTGTCGTTGGCGGGTAGAGTGCAGTCCGTCAAAATGACGGTTCTCCGACTTCCGGTGTGCAGTATGAAGTGAGTGAGCACACAGTGGCAGCTCCTGCCCAAGGTTACAGAAAAGAGCTCTTTTTTGGGCAGCATGGGTTGGAATTTCGATGAAAAGCCGTTGGTGAATGTTCAAGGAGTACTTTCCCCCAGGAATAGTATGTTTCTGGGTTATCAGACCCTCAGAAACAGGCCAAGATCGGGCGGAAGCAGCAGCAGACAAGAGCCTCTACAAGCATGCAGGCGGGGGAAGGCCAGCTCAGATTTCTCAAGCTGACTTGAGGGCCTTTATGAAAGCTGAATTCTAGCAGCAGTCGGCGCTGTCCCGACGAATCCCAGTGGGGGAAGGTGTCTAGAGGAGCATTCCCTATAATTTATGGTGCTCACCCGGAGTGGGGCAAAGGAAAAAGCTGCAGCAGCTCCCCAAGAAAAGCGGGGGGAAGAAGGACAAAATGGCGGCCGGCGGAACACCCGAGGACTGGTGGAAGTGGGCCCAGGAGCAGCAAGCCGCTCTTCTGCGCTGTTTTGCTGCGCTGAAGGCTGAGTTGCTGGACTCACTGAATGCAACTACCAACAAGCTGCTTGGGACCCAGGCGGCCCAGGAGGCGTCCATTCGGGAGTTGCAGCAGTAGGCCGCTGTGCGGGAGGAGGCGGCCGTGATCCTCGTGGGGAAAGTGGAGTTGCACGAGGCACTTCACAAAAAGTGGCAAGACCGCTTGGAGGAGCTGGACGTTCGCACGAGGCAAAAGAATTTGAGGATCCTGGGCCTGGCGGAGGGGCTGGAGGGGTCGGATCTCCCGGCGTATGTGACCACGATGTTGAGCTCGTTGATGGGAGCGGGGTCCTTCCATTTGCCCCTGGAGCTTGAGGGAGCTCACAGAGTGCTGGCCAGGAGGCCTAAGGCAAATGAACCCCCGCGGGCGGTGCTGGTGCGGTTCCATCGATTTAGTGACCGGGAGTGTGTGCTGCGCTGGGCCAAGAAAGAGAGGAGCAGCAAGTGGGAGAATTCGGTAGTGAGAATCTACCAAGACTGGAGTGCGGAGGTGGCTAAGCGGCGGACCGGGTTTAACCGGATGAAAGCCGTGCTGCATGCCAAGCAGGTCAGATTTGGAATGCTGCAGCCTGCGCGCCTGTGGGTGACATACAAGGACCGGCACCATTACTTCGAGTCCCCGGAGGAGGCGTGGGCCTTTGTGCAGGCGGAGAAGCTGGACTCGAACTAGGGTCTGGGGACACACTATGGCCGTTGCTGTTTTCGCTGTTGCTGTTCTTCAATTTTGACAGGTGTTATTTTTATGCTGGTTTTCTTTTTGCTCTGTTTCCGGGTGGGTTTGTCTGTTGGGTATGGGTGTGGGGTATGTGGGGAACGTTGGGGGTATGTGCTTTATATGTTCTCTTCCGTACGGGGCTGGGGGTTGGGGTGAAACTGGAATTTGGGGAGCTGTGTCAGAAGGGTGGGGTGTGGCAGTGTGAAAGCGCGGGCTTTCCTCTGGATGTCCGCGCTGCGGGGCGGGGGGGCGGAGCTGGCGGTGGGGGCGTGGCCTTCACTGGTTTTCTTTCCCCCGCTGAAGCGGTATCAAGGAGGTGTGGCAAGAGGGGGATGACCCCATGCCGGGAGGAGATGGGTTTTGGCGGGAGCTGCTGGGTCAGCAGAAGTCAGCTGACTCACGGAAGTACCATGGAGGGTGCGTCGCGGCTAGGAGAGGTCCTAGCCTGGGGGGGTGGGGGTGGGGGTGGGGGGGATACCGGGTTGCTGCTGGAATGGCCAGGAAGGAGCTGGCGTGGGCCGGGGGGTAGAGGAGAGGCGTTATCGCCATGGGGAACGGGTCAGGCGGGGCGAGCTGGCCTGGGGCGAGCAGTCGATAAGCTATGGCTAGCCGGCGGGGGGAGGGGGGCGGGTTGCCCTCTGATCCGGCTGATTACCTGGAACGTGAGGGGGCTGAATGGGCCGGTTAAGAGAACCAGGGTATTTTCTCATCTGAAGGGGTTGAAGGCGGACGTGGCTATGCTCCAGGAGACCCACTTGAAGGTGGCGGACCAGGTTCGTCTGAGGAAGGGGTGGGTGGGGCAGGTTTTTCACTCAGGATTGGACGTGAAGAACCTGGGGGTGGCGATTCTGGTGGGGAAGAGGGTGGCGTTCGAGACGGCTGAGGTGGTGTCGGACAAGGAGGGCAGATATATCATGGTGAGGGGTAGGCTGCAGGGAGAGAAGGTGGTGCTGGTTAATGTATATGCCCCGAATTGGGATGATGCTGGCTTCATGAGGCGCTTGTTGGGCCGCATTCCGGACCTGGAGGCAGGGGGCCTGATCATGGGGGGAGACTTTAACACACTGCTGGATCCCACACTGGGCCGGTCCAGTTCAAGGACGGGTAGGAGACCGGCGGCGGCCAAAGTGCTGAGGGGATTCATGGACCAGATGGGAGGGGTGGATCCCTGGAGGTTTGGGAGGCCGAGAGCGCGGGAGTATTCCTTTTTCTCTCATGTCCATAGGGTTTATTCCCGAATAGATTTTTTCGTCCTGAGCAGGGGATTGATCCCGAAGGTGCAGGATGCAGAGTATTCGGCCATAGCAATTTCAGACCATGCTCCGCACTGGGTTGATCTGGAGATGGGGGAGGCGCGGGACCAGCGCCCGCTCTGGCGCCTGGATGTGGGGATGCTGGCTGATGAGGAGGTGTGTAGGAGGGTCCGGGGAAGTATCGAGGGGTATCTGGATACCAACGACACGGGGGAGGTCCGGGTGGGGATGGTCTGGGAGGCTCTGAAAGCAGTGATCCGGGGGGAGCTGATCTCCATCCGGGCCCATAGGGAAAGGAGGGAGAGGAGGGAGAGGGAGAGACTGGTGAGGGAGCTCCTGGATGTGGACAGGAGATACGCGGAGGCACCGGAGGAGGGGTTGCTGGTGGAACGGCGTAGTTTGCAGGCCACATTTGACTTGTTGACCACCAGAAAGGCGGAGACACAGTGGAGGAGGGCGCAGGGCGCGGTATATGAGTATGGGGAGAAGGCGAGCAGGATGTTGGCGCATCAGCTCCGCAGGCGAGATGCGGCTAGGGAAATTGGTGGAGTGACGGATAGGGGTGGGAATATAGTGCAGAAGGAGACAGAAGTAAATGGGGTCTTTAGGGACTTCTACGAGGAACTGTACCGGTCAGAACCTCCGATGGGGAGAGAGGGGATGGAGAGCTTCATGAACAGGCTATGTTTCCCAAGGGTTCAAGAGGAGCTGGTAGAGGGGCTGGGGGCGCCGATAGAGTTGGAGGAGCTAGTCAGGGGGATTGGACAAATGCAGTCAGGTAAGGCGCCGGGGCCGGATGGGTTCCCGGTGGAATTTTATAAAAAGTATGCGGATCTGGTGGGCCCCCTGTTGGTGCGAGCCTTCAATGAGGCATGGGAGGGGGGGGCTTTGCCCCCGACGATGTCGCGGGCACTGATCTCTCTGATCCTGAAGCGGGATAAGGACCCCTTGCAGTGTGGATCATACAGGCCTATCTCGCTCCTCAATGTTGACGCTAAGTTGCTGGCGAAAATCCTGGCCACCAGGATAGAGGACTGTGTGCCAGGGGTGATACACGAGGATCAGACAGGATTTGTCAAGGGACGGCAGCTCAACACGAATGTGCGGAGACTGCTAAATGTTATTATGATGCCGGCAGTGGAGGGGGAGGCGGAGATAGTGGTGGCGCTGGATGCGGAGAAAGCGTTTGATAGAGTTGAGTGGGGGTACCTGTGGGAGGTGCTGGAGCGGTTCGGATTCGGGGAGGGATTCATCAAATGGGTGAGGCTGCTCTACGTGGCTCCGATGGCAAGTGTAGTTACCAATGGAAGGAGATCAGAGTACTTTAGGCTCTACCGTGGGACCAGGCAGGGGTGCCCCCTGTCCCCCTTGCTCTTTGCACTGGCGATTGAACCTTTGGCTATGGCGTTGAGGGAGTCAGGGAGATGGAGGGGTCTGGTGCGGGGTGGGGAGGAACATCGTGTATCACTGTATGCGGACGACCTGCTGTTGTATGTGGCGGATCCAGAAGGGGGAATGCCGGGGGTGATGGAGCTGTTGGCGGAATTTGGGGGCTTCTCGGGCTATAAGTTAAATTTAGGCAAGAGCGAGGTATTTGCAGTACACCCGGGAGATCAGGAGGAGGGAATTGGGAGACTCCCATTTAAGAGGGCAGTGAAGAGTTTCAGATACCTGGGGGTGCAGGTGGCCAGGAGTTGGGGGACTCTCCATAAGCTTAATTTTACCAGGCTGGTGGAGCAGATGGAGGAGGAATTTAAAAGGTGGGACATGGTGCCGCTATCGCTGGCGGGTAGAGTGCAGTCCGTCAAAATGACGGTTCTCCCTAGGTTCTTGTTCCTCTTCCAGTGTTTGCCCATCTTTATCCCTAAGGCCTTTTTTAGAAGGGTGACTAGTAGCATCATGAGCTTTGTTTGGGCGCATGGGACCCCGAGGGTGAAGAGGGTCTTCTTGGAGCGGGGTAGAGATGGGGGGGGGCTGGCGTTACCCAATCTCTCGGGGTATTATTGGGTGGCCAATGTGTCGATGGTGCGCAAGTGGATAATGGAGGGGGAGGGGGCAGCATGGAAACGGATGGAGAGGGCGTCCTGTGGAGATACAAGCCTGGGGGCCCTGGTAACGGCGCCGTGGCCGCTCCCTCCTATGAGATATACCACGAGTCCGGTGGTGGCGGCTACCCTCAAGATTTGGGGGCAGTGGAGGCGACATAGGGGAGAAGTGGACGGCTCGATGGAGGCTCCGTTAAGGGGGAACCATAGGTTCGTCCCGGGGAACATTGATGGGGGATTTCAGGGTTGGCACAGAGCGGGCATCAGACAGCTGAGGGACCTGTTTACTGATGGGAGGTTTGCGAGCCTGGGGGAGTTGGAGGAGAAATTTGGGCTCCCCCCGGGGAACATGTTCAGGTATCTGCAGGTAAAGGCATTTGCTAGGCGGCAGGTGGAGGGATTCCCTTCGCTTCCCGCGAGGGGGGTGGGTGACAGGGTGCTTTCGGGGGTCTGGGTCGGAGAGGGGAAGTTATCTGATATCTACAAGGTTATGCAGGAGGTGGAGGAGGCGTCAGTAGAGGAGCTGAAAGCTAAGTGGGAGGGGGAACTGGGGGAACAGATCAAAGACGGGACATGGGCTGATGCCCTGGAGAGGGTTAATTCTTCCTCCTCGTGTGCGCGGCTTAGCCTCATCCAATTCAAGGTGCTGCACCGGGCCCACATGACTGGGACGAGGATGAGTAGGTTCTTTGGGGGTGAAGATAGGTGTGTCACGTGCTCGGGGAGTCCAGCGAACCATGCCCATATGTCTGGGCATGCCCGGCACTGGAGGAGTTCTGGAAGGGGGTGGCGAGGACGGTGTCGAGGGTGGTGGGATCCAGGGTCAAGCCAGGATGGGGACTCGCGATTTTTGGGGTTGGGGTGGAGCCGGGAGTGCAGGAGGCGAAAGAGGCCGGTGTGCTGGCCTTTGCGTCCCTAGTAGCCCGGCGAAGGATTTTGCTACAATGGAAGGATGCGAGGCCCCCAAGCGTGGAGACCTGGATCAATGACATGGCGGGTTTCATTAAGCTGGAGAAGGTCAAATTCGCCCTGAGAGGGTCGGTACAAGGGTTCTTTAGGCGGTGGCAACCTTTCCTCGACTTTCTGGCTCAACGATAGGGCACTGGGACAGTAGCAGCAGCAACCCGGGGGGGGAGGGGGGGAAGGGGGAGGGACAAGGGGGGGGGGGACAATGACTATGTTTGTTTATTTAATTTTAATTTATTTTTAAGTTCTTTTGTTGTTCATTGGGGTTGGGGGGTGGGGGGATGTGATACATATGGTCTGGGGGTGTTACAGTTATTATGGGTTATTTTGTTGCATTTCATTGTTTGTCGTTCTGTTTTATATTTTCTGTAAAAAATTCCAATAAAAATTATATATATTTTTTTTAAATGACGGTTCTCCCGAGGTTCTTGTTCCTCTTCCAGTGCTTGCCCATCTTTATCCCTAGGGCCTTTATAAAAATCGGTGACCAGCAGCATCATGGGATTTGTTTGGGCGCATGGCACCCCGAGGGTGAAGAGGGTCTTCTTGGGGCGGGGTAGAGATGGGGGGGAGCTGGCGTTGCCCAATCTCTTGCGGTACTACTGGACGGCCAACGTGTCAATGGTACGCAAGTGGGTGATGGAGGGGCAGGGGGCAGCATAGAAACGGATGGAGAGAGCGTCTTGTGGGGATACGAGCCTGGGGGCCCTGGTAACGGCGCCGTGGCCGCTCCCTCCCACGAGGTATACCACGAGTCCGGTGGTGGCGGCTACCCTCAAGATTTGGGGGCAGTGGAGGCGACATGGGGGAGAAGTGGGGGGCTCGATGGAGGCTCCGTTAAGGGGGAACCATAGGTTCATCCCGGGGAACATGGATGGGGGATTTCAGGGGTGGTACAGAGCGGGCATCAGACAGCTGAGGGACCTGTTTATTGATGGGAGGTTTGCGAGCCTGGGGGAGTTGGAGGAGAAATTTGGGCTCCCCCCGGGGAACATGTTTAGATATCTGCAGGTAAAGGCATTTGCTAGACGGCAGGTGGAGGGATTCCCTGCGCTCCCCGCGAGGGGGGTGGGTGACAGGGTGCTTTCGGGGGTCTGGGTCGGAGAGGGGAAGATATCCGATATCTACAAGCTTATGCAGGAGGCGGAGGAGGCGTCAGTAGAGGAGCTGAAAGCTAAGTGGGAGGGGGAACTGGGGGAACAGATCGAAGACGGGACATGGGCTGATGCCCTGGAGAGGGTTAATTCTTCCTCCTCGTGTGCGCGGCTTAGCCTCATTCAATTCAAGGTGCTGCACCGGGCCCACATGACTGGGACGAGGATGAGTAGGTTCTTTGGGGGTGAAGATAGGTGTGTCAGGTGCTCGGGGAGTCCAGCGAACCATGCCCATATGTTCTGGGCATGCCCGGCATTGGAGGAATTCTGGAAGGGGTTGGCGAGGACGGTGTCAAGGGTGGTGGGATCCAGTGTCAAGCCAGGGTGGGGACTCGCGATCTTTGGGGTTGGGGTGGAGCCGGGAGTGCAGGAGGCGAAAGAGGCCGGTGTGCTGTGCTGGCCTTTGCGTCCCTAGTAGCCCGGCGAAGGATTTTGCTACAATGGAAGGATGCGAGGCCCCCAAGCGTGGAGACCGGGATCAATGACATGGCGGGTTTTATTAAGCTAGAGAAGGTCAAATTCGCCCTGAGAGGATCGGTGCAAGGGTTCTTTAGGTGGTGGCAACCTTTCCTTGACTTTCTGGCTCAACGATAGGGTACGGGGACAGTAGCAGCAGCAACCGGGGGGGGGGGGGGGGGGGGGGGGGGGGGTGAGGAGGAGGAGGAGGAGGAGGAGGAGAAAGACTGGAGAAATCGGCACACTTAACATTCTGGAGAGGTTTAACAGGACCTCAACCAGGTACCTGAGGTCTGAACGGGTACAGACAGAGTGAGGCCAGAATATTCAACCTCCATTAGTCAGCCCAGTAGGATCACAAGGCACTGTTTCAAAATTTACTTCTGACATTAAAGATCACTAAAGATGACTTTACTGAGTGAGCACAGTAAGAAGTCTTACAACACCAGGTTAAAGTCCAGCAGGCTTGTTTCAAACATGAGCTTTCGGAGCGCAGCTCCTTCCTCAGGTGAATGGCGAGGTATGTTCCAGAAACATTTATATAGACAAAGTAAGAGATGCTGGACAATGCTTGGAATGTGAACATTTGCAGGTAAACAAATCATTACAGATCCAGGGAGAGGGATAATCACAGGTTAAAGAGGTGTGAATTGTCTCAAGCCAGAACAGTTGGTAGGATTTTGCAAGTCCAGGCCAGATGGTGGGGGGTGGATGTAATGCGACATGAATCCAAGATCCCTGTTGAGGCCGCACTCATGCGTGCAGAACTTAGCTATAGCCGGTCAAAAAATCGGCTTAGGAGCAGAGAAAGGTGCGAGGCAGGAAAAAAGGGATGGTGGCGGACGGGGACCCAGCAGTGGGCGCAGCATAGAACATAGAACATAGAACAGAGTACAGCACAGAACAGGCCCTTCGGCCCTCAATGTTGTGCCGAACAATGATCACCCTACTCAAACCCACGTATCCACCCTATACCGTAACCCAACAACCCCCCCCCCCTTAACCTTACTTTTATTAGGACACTACGGGCAATTTCGCATGGCCAATCCACCTAACCCGCACATTTTAGGACTGTGGGAGGAAACCGGAGCACCCGGAGGAAACCCACGCACACAGGGGGAGGACGTGCAGACTCCACACAGACCCAAGTGACCCAAGCCGGGAATCGAACCTGGGACCCTGGAGCTGTGAAGCATTTATGCTAACCACCATGCTACCCTGCTGCCCCATAACCACCATGCTACCCTGCTGCCCCAGCAGTGGGCACAGCAGCAGGAGCTGCTCCATCGCTGCTTCAGAGCGCTGAAGGCTGAGATCCTGGAACCGCTTAAGGCCTCGCTGGACAAGATCATGGCGACTCTGGGTCACTTACAAGGACCGCCAGCTCTACTTTGACTCTCCGGAGGAGGCCTGGGCCTTCGTCCAGGCAGAGACGCTGGACTCGAACTGAGGACTGGGGGGCTGGGGAATGATGTACAAAGTCCGGAGGCTCTGTCCTCCTTGGTATCCTTTTGTTTTTATTGGCTGTGTTTGATGTTACCTTTATGCTGTTCTGCTTTTTCACTTTTTGGGGCTGTTATTTATTTATTTGGGTGCTTTTTAGTTTTTTCACCGGGTTGCTGGTGAATGGGGAGGCTGGGGGTGGGGTCTGCCCCCGTGGGGAACGGGCCTGGGGGGTTCTCTGGGCACGTGGTGAGCCGAGGGAGAGCTATGGCTGACCGGCGCAGAGGGAGGGGGAAGACCCCCCAGATTTGGCTGGTCACATGGAACGTGAGGGGGATGAATGGATCGGTGAAGCGGTCCCGGGTCTTGGCGCACCTGAAGGGGCTGGGAGCGGACGTGGCTCTGCTCCAGGAGACGCACCTGAAGAGGCTGGGTGGGGCAGGTGTTTCACTCGGGGCTAGATGCGAAGAATTGAGGGGTGGCGATCTTAGTTTTTTTACATAGAATTTACAGTGCAGAAGGAGGCCATTCGGCCCATCGAGTCTGCACCGGCTCCTGGATAGAGCACCCTACCTGAGGTTAACACCTCCACCCTATCCCCATAGCCCAGTAACCCCACCCAACACTAAAGGCAATATTGGACACTCAGGGCAATTTAGCATGGCCAATCCACCTAACCTGCACATCTTTGGACTGTGGGAGGAAACCGGAGCACCCGGAGGAAACCCACGCACACACGGGGAGGATGTGCAGACTCTGTACGGGGGGGGAGGGGTTGTTTGGATACGTGGGTTTGAGTAGGGTGATCATTGCTCGGCACAACATCGAGGGCCGAAGGGCCTGTTCTGTTCTGTACTGTTCTATGTTCTATGACGATGCTCCCGAGGTTTTTGTTTCTCTTCCAGTGTCTCCCCATCTTGATTCCGAAGGCTTTTTTCAAGAGGGTGAATAAGAGTATTCTGGGGTTTGTGTGGGCGTGGAAGACCCTGAGAGTGAAGAGGGTATTCCTGGAGCGAAGAAGGGAGGTAGGCGGCTTGGCGTTGCCCAACCTGTGTGGGTATTACTGGGCTGCGAATGTGGCAATGATTCGCAGGTGGGTGATGGAGGGGGAGGGTGCAGCATGGAAGAGGCTCCATTGGCCGATGGCCAAGGGCAGGTGGTGGAAGGCGGTGGGTGGCTCTCTGTTCCATAAACCAATATATACGCCAGACACTCATTCACTGTTTCTTCACGTCCAGCGCTTACAAACACAAAAAAAGTCGGGGGGGAAGGTCCGAATGTCTAGCCAGAGCGGGAGCCACCAATTTGTGACCTACTCCCTCCTAGTGGCCACCGGAAGTGATATGGTTGACTCTTAACTGCCCTCTGCAATGGCCGAGCAAACCCCTCAGTTCAAGGGCACTTAGGGATGGGAAACAAATGCTGGCTCAGCCCAGCAATGCCCACATCTCATGAAAGAATTTTTAAAAGCTCTGCTGTTTCTTTTGAAGAGTGGGAGACAGCATGTGCAGAAAGAGAGCTATTAACAATATCAGTTAGTGGGGGAGGGGGACTGGGGAGCTGTGTATGTAAGCTATGTTGGCTGGGTGTGGTTGTTGGTTGGGTGGCTGTTACTTACTTTGTTGCTTTTCCTCTTGAAATTGTTGTTAAGAATTTATAAACGCCTTAATAGAAAGTTTTTTTAATGTCAGCTAACATGGGAGGCAGAAAGGGAAATTTGTTGGCCAGCAGTTTAATGGGGGTAGGATGGAGGAAGCATTAGGGGGATTTCATGGACAATGTGAGAGCACGTCATGAGATAGGAGCGCAAGTAGAGAGTGATATGGGTTCAAAATGCTGCCTCACGGCGCCGAGGTCCCAGGTTCAATCCCGGCTCTGGGTCGCTACTGTATCCGTGTGGAGTTTGCACATTCTCCCCGTGAATCTAAATCAATTCACATACTTCAACCAGCTCCTTAATTAAACTTTACCCAGATGCCTTTATTTATGAGTATTACAAGGTACAGAGACACATATAATGAAACACACTTTATTAAATATAGTTAACCCATAAATTACCCAATATACATACAAGAAACACCCAGCATTCGTCTATATCACCTGCAAAGGTGCTCCGAGTCCCCCTGGTTCCTCTTTGCAAAGGTGATTCTCGCTGAATGTTGCTTCCTTCTCGTCTGCTCAAGAGGTCACCTCACACACCAAGCTTCGAGTCTTTGCTCCCGAGTAGGCAATGCCTATTTTTATTCCCCTGTTTCTACCCACCGCCTTCCTCCGCCTGCCCTTGGCCTTCGGCCAATGGAGTCTCAGAAGGCAGGGCCCTGGGTTATTCAGCAATTGTGGACAATAGGACAATGGTGCTGCTCCAGACATGTCTCTCCCCCACCCTCCCCCTCTCGGCAGCCAGTCTGAGTTTTGTATATTCGGATTTTGCAGGCTTCTGCAGATGTGGTTTTTAAAGTGCCCAATTCTTTAATTTAAGATATCCAATTTAATCAGCCTTAAAACTAAACCCTGATCCCAGGTTCGATCCTGGCTCTGGGTTATTGTGTGGAGTTTGCACATTCTCCCCGTGCTTGCGTGGGTTTCGCCCCCACAACCCAAAGATGTGCAGGCTAGGTGGATTGGCCACGCTAAATTACCCATTAACTGGAAAAAAATAAATTGGGTACTCTAAATTTAAAAAAAAGAAAAAAAAAACACCTTCTTCCCCCTCCCCACACTCTTATCACACTCCTAAACCATCCTCCAACGTCCCCAACCGGAATCATTGCTCAACCATTGCTTAATCGTCACATTGACAATATCACACCTAACTACAGTCACAGACTAGCGTTACAGACTCTCAGCGGTTGTAGCAAGGCCTAAACAACACAATGGCCTACAAAGTGAAGCCGAGCAGTATCTCCAGCAGCAGCACACCCCTCCCCGATGAAGTCAATCCATTCTATCCCGGTTCGAGCAGGTAGCACGGTGGCACAAGTGGATAGCACTAAGGCTTCACAGCGTCAGGGTCCCAGGTTCGATTCCCCGCTGGGTCACTGCCTGTGCAGAGTCTGCACGTTCTCCCCGTGTCGGTGTGGGTTTCCTCCGGGTGCTCCGGTTTCCTCTCACAGTCCAAAGACATGCAGGTTAGGTGGATTGGCCATGCTAAATTGCCCTTAGTGACCAGAAAGATTAGGAGGGGTTACTGGGTTACGGGAATAGGATGGAAGTGAGGGTTTAAGTGGGTCAGTGCAGGAGAGGACTTCCGGTAGCGGCAATGACCAGCTGAGCCGCACGTTCAGAGGCTCCCGAAAAAAATGGACTTTGGGGCTTTTTTAAAGGCCCCCAACGGAGCTTAAGAGGCAAATCCCGACGGGGGAAGAGGCCAGGAGTCGCCCCAGACGTCCCATGGTGCAGACCAGGAGCGGAGCAGGGAGAGAATCGGGAGGAAAAACTCTTGAAAAAAATCGGGACCCGAAGGACAAAATGGCGGCCGGCGAAAGTTTTGAGGAGCTGAAGAAGTGGGTCCAGGAGCAGCAGACGACTCTGCTGCGCTGCTTCCAGGAGCTGAAGGTGGAGCTGCTGGAGTCCATCAAGGTAACCAACAGGGAACTGATGGAGACCCAGACAGCCCAGGGGGCTGCGATCCGGGAGCTGCAGCAGCAGGCCGCCGAGAGGGAGGACGAGGTCGCGGCCGTGGCGGGGAAGGTGGAGATGCACGAGGCGCTCCATAAAAGATGGCAGGAGCGGTTCGAGGAGTTGGACAACCGGTCGAGGCGGAAGAATTTACGGATCCTGGGCCTCACGGAGGGGCTGGAGGGGTCGGACCTAGCGGCCTATGTGGTGATGATGCTGAACTCGCTGATGGGGGCTGGGTCCTTCCAGGGGCCCCTGGAGTTGGAGGAGGCCCACAGAATTCTGGCTAGGAGGCCCAAGCCGAACGAGCCGCCGCGGGCGGTGTTGGTGAGGTTCCACCGGTTCGTGGATCGTGAGTGTGCGCTCCGGTGGGCCAAGAAGGAGCGGAGCAGCAAATGGGAGAACACGGAGGTGCGGAGCTTCCAGGACTGGAGTGCGGAGGTGGCGAGGCGGAGGGCCGGGTTTAACCGGACGAAGGCGGTGCTCCACAGACGGAAGGTGAAGTTTGGAATGCTGCAGCCGGCGCGTCTGTGGGTCACCTATAAGGATCGACACCACTATTTTGAGTCCCCGGAGGAGACGTGGGCCTTCGTGCGGGCCGAGAAGCTGGACTCAAACTGAGGGTCCCCCGGATGGGGGATGCTGTGGAATACTGTATTTATTTATACTGTATGTGTATTTACGGGGTTTAGGGTAAGATGTGGGGTGGCCGTAGGGTGGGTGGGGTGATGCCGTACGGTTGTTTTCTTTATGGGTTTTCTAGCAGGGGTTGGGTGGACGGGTTTGGACTGAGGGCTAAACGGGGTGTTCGGGGAGCTGGTGGGGGGGGACTGACAATGGGAGTGGCCCTGGAGGAGGCGGGGCCCGGCAGGGCGAAAGCGCGGGCTTTCTGCGGGGTCCCCGCGCTGGGAGAGGGAGGGGGCGGGGTTTACTTTTCCCGCGCAGGAGCGGGGGAGGGTGGACTGGTTGATGGGCACTATGGGGGAGGGGCAGTCCCACGTTGGGAGGAGACGAAAGTAGGGCGGGAGCCGCCGGGGTCAGCAGAAGATAGCTGGCTCACAGGAGTGCTGTAGAGGGGGGGGCGCGGCTAGGAGGGGTCCTAGCCTGGGGGGGGGGGGGGGGGGGGGGGGGGTACCGAGTTGCTGCTGAAACGGTCAGGAAGGAGCTGGAAGACGCAGGGAGTGCTGGAGGGGGGGGGGAGGTGCCGCCGTGGGAAACTGGCAGAGCGGGGGACACTGGCCGGGGGTGGGCAAGGGATGGGGTATGGCTAATCGACAGGGGAAGGGGGCAGGGAGCCCTCGGATCCGGCTGATAACCTGGAACGTGAGGGGGCTGAATGGGCCGGTCAAACGGGCCCGAGTAGTTGCACACCTGAAGGGGCTGAAGGCGGATGTGGCCATGCTCCAGGAGACACACCTGAGAGTGGTGGACCAGGTCCGGCTGAGAAAGGGGTGGGTGGGCCAAGTATTCCACTCAGGGCTGGATGAGAAGGGGGGTGGCGATCCTGGTGGGGAAGAAGGTGTCGTTTGAGGCGTTGAAGGTGGTGGCTGACAGTGGCGGGAGGTACGTGATGGTGAGTGGCAAGCTGCAGGGGGAGCGGGTGGTGTTGGTGAATGTTTATGCCCCAAATTGGGACGATGCGGGGTTTATGTGGCGTATGCTGGGCCGTATTCCGGACCTGGAGGTGGGGGGCCTGATCATGGGGGGAGACTTTAACACTGTGCTGGATCCCCCATTGGATCGATCCAAGTCCTGGACGGGTAGGAGGTCGGCGGCGGCTAAGGTGCTGAGGGGATTTATGGACCAGATGGGGGGGGTCGACCCTTGGAGGTTTGTGAGGCCAAGGGCCAGGGAATACTCGTTTTTCTCTCACATACATAAGGCCTACTCGAGGGTTGACTTTTTTGTCCTGAGCAGGGGGCTGGTGTTGAGGGTGGAGGATGCTGAATACTCCGCCATTGCCATTTCGGACCATGCCCCGCACTGGATGGACCTTGGGCTGGGGGAAGAGGGGGACCAACGTCCGCTCTGGCGCTTGGAGGTGGGGCTGATGGCAGATGAGGAGGTGGCCGGGAGGGTCCGGGGGTGTATTGAGAGATACATCGAGGCCAATGATAACGGGGAGTTTCGGGTGGGGACGGTCTGGGAGGCATTGAAGGCGGTGATGAGGGGGGAATTGATCTCCATCCGAACCCATAGGGAGAGGGGGGAGCAGAGGGAAAGGGAAAGACTGATAGGGAAAATGGTGCAGGTGGATAGGAGATATGCGGAGGCCGCAGAGGAGGGATTGCTGGGGGAGAGGCGTAGCCTTCAGGCCAGATTTGACCTACTGATGATCAGAAAGGCAGAAGTCCAGTGGAGGAAAGCACAGGGGGCGGTGTATGAACACGGGGAGAAGGCGAGCAGGATGCTGGCGCACCAGCTCCGGAAGCGAGACGCGGCCAGGGAGATTGGGGGAGTGAGGGATAGAACTGGGAAGGTGGTGCGGAGGGGGGTAGAGGTCAATGGGGTCTTCAGGGACTTTTATGGTGAACTGTACCGGTCTGAGCCCCCGGTGGAGGAGGGTGGAATGGGGCGCTTCCTGGACAGGTTGCGTTTCCCAAGGGTGGAGGAGGAGCAGGTGGAGGGACTAGGGGCGCCCATCGAGTTGGAGGAGGTTGTCAAAGGGATAGGGAGCATGCAGTCGGGGAAGGCGCCGGGGCCGGACGGGTTTCCGGTGGAATTCTATAAAAAGTATTTGGACCTGTTGGGCCCCCTGTTGGTCCGGACCTTTAACGAGGCAAGGGAGGGGGGGGGCTTTGCCCCCAACTATGTCGCGGGCGCTGATTTCCTTGATCCTGAAGCGGGACAAGGACCCTCTGCAGTGCGGGTCATATAGGCCGATTTTGTTGCTGAACGCCGATGCTAAGCTGCTGGCAAAGATCCTGGCCACTAGAATAGAGGATTGTGTGCCGGGGGTCATACATGAGGACCAGACGGGGTTTGTGAAGGGAAGGCAGCTGAACACAAATGTGCGAAGACTCCTCAATGTCATTATGATGCCGGCGGTGGAAGGGGAGGCGGAGATAGTGGTGGCGTTGGACGCGGAGAAGGCCTTCGATAGGGTTGAGTGGGAGTACTTGTGGGAGGTGTTGGAGAGACTTGGGTTTGGGGAGGGGTTTATTCGGTGGGTGAGGCTGCTCTATGAGGCCCCGATGGCAAGTGTAGCCACGAATAGGAGGAGGTCGGAGTACTTTCGGCTGCATCGGGAGACGAGACGGGGTGCCCCCTGTCCCCCTCGCTCTTCGCGTTGGCAATTGAGTCCCTGGCCATGGCATTGAGGGAGTCAGGGAACTGGAGGGGCCTGGTGCGGGGTGGGGAGGAGCATCGAGTGTCACTGTATGCAGACGACCTGCTGCTGTATATGGCGGACCCGGTGGGGGGGATGCCGGAGGTGATGAGGATTCTTAGTGAATTCGGGGGTTTCTCTGGGTATAAGTTGAACCTGGGCAAGAGCGAGGTGTTTGTGGTGCATCCGGGGGAGCAAGAGGAGGGGATTGGTAGGCTCCCACTGAAGCAGGCAGGGAAGAGCTTCAGGTACCTAGGGGTCCAGGTGGCGGGGAGCTGGGGGGCCCTGCACTAGCTCAACCTCACAAGGTTGGTGGAGCAGATGGAGGAGGAGTTTAAGAGGTGGGATATGTTACCGCTGTCACTGGCGGGGAGTGTGCAGTCCGTCAAGATGACGGTGCTCCCGAGGTTTTTGTTCTTGTTCCAGTGCCTCCCCATCTTTATCCCAAAGGCCTTTTTCAGGAGGGTCAACGGCAGTATCACGGGATTTGTGTGGGCGCATGGGACTCCAAGGGTTCGAAGAGTGTTCCTGGAACGAGGCAGGGATAGGGGGGGCTGGCGTTGCCCAACCTCTGTGGGTACTACTGGGCGGCCAACACACCGATGGTGCGTAAGTGGGTAATGGGCGAGGAGGGGGCAGCATGGAAGAGGATGGAGGCGGCGTCTTGTGTGGGCACGAGCCTGGAAGCGCCAGCAACGGCGCCGTTGCCGCTCCCACCAACGAGGTATACCACGAGCCCAGTGGTGGCGGCTACCCTCAAAATTTGGGGGTAATGGAGACGGCACAGAGGAGAAATGGGGGGCTCGATGGAGGCCCTGATACGGGGGAACCATCAGTTCGTCCCAGGGAGCATTGATGGCGGATTCCGGGGCTGGCACAGGGCAGGGGTTAGGAGGTTGAGGGACCTGTTTGTGGAGGGGAGGTTCGCGAGCTTGGGGGAGTTAGAGGGGAAGTTTGGGCTCCCCCCGGGGAACATGTTTAGGTACATGCAGGTGAGGGCGTTTGCCAGGCAGCAGGTGGAGGGGTTCCCCTTGCTGCCCCCACGAGGGGTGCGGGATTGGTTGCTCTCGGGGTGTGGGTTGGAGGAGGGAGGATTTCGGACATATACCGGGTGATGCAGGAGGTAGACGAAGCCTCGGTGGAGGAACTGAAGGGTAAATGGGAAGAGGAGCTGGGTGAGGAGATTGAGGGGGGGGGGGACGTGGGCAGATGCCCTGGAGAGAGTGAATTCCTCCTCTTCCTGTGCGAGGCTTAGCCTCATACAGTTCAAGGTGCTGCATAGGGCCCACATGACTGGGACGAGGATGAGTAGGTTTTTCTGGGGCGAAGACAGGTGTGCTAGGTGCTCGGGGAGCCCAGCGAACCACGGCCATATGTTTTGGGCGTGCCCAGCGTTGGGGGCGTTTTGGAAGGGGGTAGCAAGGACGGTGTCGAGGGTGGTGGGATCCAGGGTCGAGCCAGGCTGGGGACTCGCAATTTTTGGGGCGGCAGTGGAGCTGGGAGTGCAGGAGGCGATAGAGGCCGGGGTCCTGGCCTTTGCGTCCCTAGCGGAGGATCTTGCTCCAATGGAAGGATGCGAGGCCCCCAAGCGTGGAGGCCTGGATCAATGATATGGCGGGGTTCATTAAATTGGAGAGGGTGAAATTTGCCCTGAGGGGATCAGTACAAGGGTTTTTCAGGCTGTGGCAGCCTTTCCTGGATTTCCTGGCGGAACGGTAGGGAAACAGGCCGACAGCATCAGCAACCCGGGGGGGGGGGGGGGGGGGGGGGGGGGTAAGGACGGGGGGGGAGGGAGAACTGTACACATGGGTTTGTGGAGGGTGCTATCTCTCTCCCTTGTTTTTTTTTTCTTTTTCTCTTTTCTCTGTCTTTTGGTTTCTGTTTTGTTTTTTTTGTTTTTTTCCTTTTGTTTGAAGTTGCTCTTGCAGCTGGGGGGCACTGTTTACAGGGTATTACCGCAGCTGTACGTTAATAGAGTTATGATGTTTATATTTTGTATTTTGTAAAAACTTCAATAAAAATTATTTATTAAAAAAAAGTAGGTCGGTGCAGACTCGATGGGCCGAATGGCCTCCTTCTGCACTGTATTTTCTATGAAACCATCAATCTGCTGTCAACTGCCCCAGCAGCCCCGGACACACCCATACCCACCGTCGCAACTTCCAAAGCCAGATCGGCCTTCCTGGAAGTGCACTCAGAGCCTGCGCGGACCAGCTGGCAGATGTGTTTGCGGACATCTTCAACCTGTCCCTACTCCGTTCCGAGTTCCCCACCTACTTCAAGAAGACCACCATCATACCAGTGCCAAAGAAGAACCAGGCAACGTGCCTCAGTGATTACCCTCCGGTGGCCCTGACATCGATCGTCATGAAGTGCTTCGAGAGGTTGGTCATGGGACATATCAACTCCATACTCCCAGGATGCCTGGATCCACTGCAATTCACATACCGCCACAACCGGTCCACAGCAGACGCCATCTCCCTGGCCCTACCCTCATCCCCTGAGCATCTCGACAACTCGGGCTCCTACATCAGACTCCTATTTATTGACTGGAGCTCCGCCTTCAACACCATAATCCCGGCCAAACTTATATCAAAGCTTCAAAACCCAGGACTTGGCTCCTCACTCTGCAACTGGATCCTTGACTTTCTGACCCATAGACCACAATCAGTAAGAATAAACAACAACATCTCCACGATAGTCCTCAATATCGGGGCTTCCCAAAGCTGCCCCCCCCCCCCCCCCCCCCCCCCATACTCTCCATACACACACACGACTGAGTGGCAAAATTTGCCTCCAACTCCATCTGCAAGTTTGCTGACGACACGACTGTGGTGGGTTGACTCGTCTCGAACAACGACGAGTCAGAATTCAGGAGGGAGATAGAGAACCTAGCGGAGTAGGGCAGCATGGGGGCACAGTGGTTACCACAGTTGCTTCACAGCTCCACGGTCCCAGGTTCGATTCCCGGCTTGGGTCACTGTCTGTCCAGAGTCTGCGCATTCTCCCCGTGTCTGCGTGGGTTTCCACCGGGTGCTCCGGTTTCCTCCCACAGTCCAAAGATGAGCAGGTTAGGTGGATTGGCCATGATAAATTGCCTTTAGTGTTCAAAAAAGTTAGCGGGCTTAAGTGGGGCCTTTTCAAGGCCCAGTGCAGACTGGATGGGCCGAATGGCCACCTTTTGCACTGTAAATTCTGCAACTCTCTCTCTCTCTATGTCTCTGTGATGTGAGCAGTCACACTGTGATGCAGATTATAAACTTCCACGACAGTTTGTAATAAAGAGCTGTTTTTGGACAATCTACACTATTATGTTATCAATCACGTGGCCAATGCTTAGCTGTCAGTTGACGAACCCCCCCTCCCCCCCCCCCCCCCCCCCCCCCCCCCCCCCCCCCCCCCCCCCCCCCCCCCCACCCCCCCCCCCCCCCCCCCCCCCACCCCCCCCCCCCCCCCCCCCCCCCCCCCCCCCCCCACCTCAGAGCATATTCACCCATGTTAGCTAACATTTAAAAAACTTTCTATTAAGGCGTTTATAAATTCTTAACAATTTCAAGAGGAAAAGCAACAAAGTAAGTAACAGCCACCCAACCAACAACCACACCCAGCCAACATAGCTTACATACACAGCTCCCCAGTCCCCCTCCCCCACTAACTGATATTGTAATAGCTCTCTTTCTGCACATGCTGTCTCCCACTCTTCAAAAGGAACAGCAGAGCTTTTTAAAATTCTTTCATGAGATGTGGGCATTTGCTGGGCTGAGCCAGCATTTGTACCCATCCCTAAGTGCCCTTGAACTGAGGGGTTTGCTCGGCCATTGCAGAGGGCAGTTAAGAGTCAACCATATCACTTCCGGTGGCCACTATGAGGGAGTATGGTCACAAATTGGTGGCTCCCGCTCTGGCTAGACATTCAGACCTTTACCCCCGACTTTTTTTGTGTTTGTAAGCGCTGGACGTGAAGAAACAGTGAATGAGTGTCTGGCGTATATATTGGTTTATGGAACAGAGAGCCACCCACCGCCTTCCACCACCTGCCCTTGGCCATCGGCCAATGGAGCCTCTTCCATGCAGCACCTTCCCCCTCCATCACCCACCTACGGATCATCGCCACATTCGCAGCCCAGTAGTACCCACACAGGTTGGGCAACGCCAAGCCGCCTACCTCCCTTCTTCGCTACAGGAATACCCTCCTCATTCTCGGGGTCTTCCGCACCCACACAAACCCCAGAATACTCTTATTCACCCTCTTGAAAAAAGCCTTCGGAATCAAGATGGGGAGACACTGGAAAGAAACAAAAACCTCGGGAGCACCGTCATCTTAACCGACTGAACCCTGCCCGCCAAAGAGAGTGGCAGCGCATCCTACCTCCTGAACTCCTCCTCCATCTGTTCCACCAGCCTCGAAAAGTTTAGCCTGTGCAGGGTCCCCAGCTCCTAGCTATCTGGACCCCAAGATATCTAAAGCTCCTCTCTGCCCTCTTCAATGGGAGCTCTCCTATCTCCCTCTCTGGTCCCCCAGGTGAGCAGGGGAGACAAGGGGTACCCCTGCCTCATCCCCCGGGAGAGCCGAAAGTCCTCCGACCTCTTCCCGTTCGTCACCACACTCGCCACCGGGGAACTATACAGCAACCTCACCAGCTGATGAATCTCTCACCAAACCCAAACCTCCTCAGCACTTCCCACAGGTAGCTCCACTCCACCCTGTCAAAAGCTTTCTCCGCGTCCATCGATGCTACTATTTCCACCTCCCCAGCCACCGACGCCATCATCATAACATTAAGAAGCCGCCGTACATTGACATTCAGCTGCCTCCCCTTCACAAACCCCGTCTGGTCCTCATGGATAACCATCGGGACCACATCTTCCACCCTCCTGGACAGTATCTTAGCCAACAACTTTGCATCCACGTGAGGAGCGAGATCGGCCTGTAAGACCCACACTGGAGGGGGTCCTTATCCCGCTTCAGGATCAGTGAGATTATTGCTCTAGACAAAGTCGGGGGCAGAGCCCCCCCTTCCCTCGCCTCATTCAGGGTCCTCACAAGCAGTGGGCTCAGCAGATCTGAAAACTTCTTGTAAAACTCCACCGGGAACCCGTCAGGTCCCGGTGCTTTCCCTGTCTGCATGCTCCCCAGCGCCTCCATCAGCTCCTCCAACTCGATTGGGGCCCCCAGACCCTCCACCCGCTCATCCCCTACTCTTGGGAACTCCAGCTTATCCAGAAAGCGGTCCATCCCTCCTGCTTCCCCGGGGGGTTCCGCCCGGTACAGCCCCTCGTAAAAGGATCTGAACACCCCATTAATGTCCCTGCCACCCCGCACCAAGTTCCCTCCTGCATCTGTGACTCCCCCTATCTCTCTCTCTGCCTCCAGCTTCCGGAGCTGGTGGGCCAGCATCCGACTTGCCTTCTCCCCATACTCAGATACCGCCCCCTGCGCCCTCCTCCACTGCGCCTCCGCCTACCCGGTGGTCAGTATATCGAACTCCGCTTGGAGGCTGCGACGCTTCCTCAGAAGCCCCTCCTCCGGGACATCCGCATACCTCCTGTCCACCCTTACCATTTCTTCCACCAACCTCTCCCTCTCAACCCTCACCCCCTCTCCCTGTGCGCCCGAATGGATATCAGCTCCCCTCTAACCACTGCCTTCAGCACTTCCCAAACCACCCCAACTTGCACCTCCCCGTTATCGCTGGCTTCCAAATACCCCTCTATACCCCTACGGACCCGCCCACATACTTCCTCCTCTGCCAGAAGCCCCACATCTAACCTCCACAGCGGGCGCTGATCCTTCCCCTCCCCCAGCTCCAGGTCCACCGAATGTGGAGCATGGTCAGATATGGCTATCGCCGAATACTCCGCCCCCACCACTCTCTGGATTAGCGCCCTGCTGAGAACAAAAATGTCAATTCAGGAATAGGCCTTGTGGACATGGGAGAGAAAGGAGAACTCCCTACCCCCCGGCCTCAAAAACCTCCAAGGGTCTACCCCTCCCATCTGATCCATGAACCCCCTCAGCACCGAGGCCGCCGCCGGCCTCTTGTCCGTCCTAGACTTCGAACGATCCAGAGCCGGATCCAACACAGTATTAAAGTCCCCTCCCAAGATCAGCCCCCCCCCCCCCCCCCCCCGTCTCCAGGTCCGGGATCCGGCTCAACATTCACCGCATGAAGCCCGCATCGTCCCAGTTGGGGACGTACACATTAACCAGAACCACCCGCTTCCCTTGAAGTCTACCACTCACCATTACGTATCTACCTGCGCTGTCCGCCACCACACTCGACGCAACAAACGACAGGCTCTTGCCAACTAAGATCGCCACCCCTCGATTCTTCGCATCTATCCCCGAGTGAAACACCTGCCCCACCCAGCCTCTTCTCAGCCTCACCTGATCCGCCACCTTAAGGTGCGTCTCCTGGAGCAGAGCCACGTCCGCTCCAGCCCCTACAGGTGTGCCAAGACCCGGGACCGCTTCACCGGTCCATTCAGCCCCCCTCACGTTCCATGTGACCAGCCAAATCTAGGGGTCTTCCCCCTCCCTCTGCGCCGGTCAGCCATAGCTCTCCCTCGGCTCACCACGTGCCTGCAGAACCCCCCCCCCCACCTCCCCCTTCACCAGCAACCCGGTACCCGCCCCCCCCCCCCCCCCCCCCCCCCCCTCCCCGGGCAAGATAGGGTCTCCCCTAGCTGCGTAACCCCAACCATTGTATTTCCGTACCTCAGCCGACTCCTGCTGACCCCGGCTGCTCCCGCCATCCCAACGACCCCCCCCCCCCCCCCCCCCCCCCCCCCCCCCCCCCCGATGCAACACAACCACCACCCCCCTCCCAGTGCTGGCCCCGCCCACTACTCCTCCAGTGCGGGAAGAAAGCCCGCGCTTCCATCCGAAGCCCCGCCCCCCGACTCAACACGCGGGAAAAAGACGGGCACCTGACCCAGCGGGACCGCGAACAGCTCCCCAACCCTCCACCAGTGAAAAAAACTAAAAAGCACCCAAATAAATAAATAACAGCCCCAAAAAGCGAAAAAGCAGAACAGCAAAAGGTAACATCAAACACAGCCAATAAAAACAAAAGGATACCAGGAGGACAGAGCCTCCGGACTTTGTACATCATTCCCCAGTCCTCAGTTCGAGTCCAACTTCTCTGCCTGGACAAAGGCCCAGGCCTCCTCCGGAGAATCAAAGTAAAGCTGGCGGTCCTTGTAAGTGACCCAGAGGCGAGCCGGCTGTAACAGGCCAAACTTCACCCCCTTCCTGTGAAGCACTCCCTTCACCCAATTGAAACCAGCCCTTCTCTTCGCCACCTCCGCGCTCCAGTCCTGATAGATCCTGATCTCTGCATTCTCCCACTTGCTGCTCCTTTCCTTCTTCGCCCATCTCAGCACACACTCACAGTCAACGAAGCGGTGAAAACGGACCAGCACCGCCCTAGGCGGCTCGTTCGGCCTGGGCTTCCTCAACAGCACTCGATGGGCCCCCTCCAGCTCCAAGGGTCCTTGGAACGACCTCGCGGCCATTGAC